>NC_063061.1:25208862-25508862 GCF_018812025.1 Megalobrama amblycephala | reverse complement strand
CGTCCAGATGCGGCTGGAACGACACCTCATTAGCACCGGCGGATAAAAGCTTCTCCGTACGGATACAGTTATTATCACTAAAACAATCGGACTCTTCAAAGCGATTAGAAATAATTGCCTCGAGATGTCCGCCTTCAATCTACACGAGAGGAGAGACACAAAAACACTCGCTGCTCGCTGTCACTCATCTGATAATCAGAGAACACGGCCTTCCTGAACATCACTGAGAGAGACAAGATGATGTTCAACACACACACACACACACACACACACACACACACACACACACACACACACACACACACACACACACACACACACACACACACACTGCTGAATCAACAAAGGAGATTCACTGAGAAGAAGTGTAGGGCGGGACCTGATGTTGTCTTCTTTAACTTGACTAAATTCCTATATATATATATATATATATATATATATATATATATATATATATATATATATATATATATATATATATATATATATATTATCATTATTTTTATATATACATAAAAAATTTTCATCATAATTTTTAATTGTGTAATAATAATAACAATAATAAATTAATTACAAATAAATAAATACATATATATTATTTAAATATTTTATTTTAAATAAAAGTTTATATATATATTTAATTAATAATAACAATTATTATTATTAATATTAATAATAATTAAATATATAAACAATTATTATTATCATCATCAATGTTTTTTGTGTAATAATAATAATAATCTCTCTATATATGATTACTAATATTATACATATACATATAATTAACATATACATATAAACTTTATATAAAATAAAATATTTAATAAATAATCATATTAATTATTGTTAATAATAATATATTAAATATTTAAATGTTAATAATAATAATAAAATTAATTATTATTTTATTATCCTCATCATCATTATTGTTGTTTAATGTCACTCTATATATGTATATGAATAATATTATTTAAATATATATATATATATATATATATATATATATATATATATATATATATATATATATAAATATTTAATTAATAATATTATTAATTAATAATAATAATACTAGTAATACTAACAATACTAATAATATATTAAATATTTAAATATTAATAATAATAATATGAATTATTATTATCTTCATTATTGTTAATTGTGTAATAATAATAGTAATAATAATAATACTAATAATAATAATACTTTCTCTCTCTATATATATATGATTAATATTTAAATATATATATATATATATATATATATATATATATATATATATATATATATATATATATATATATACACACTTTTATACAAATAAAATATTTAATTAATAATAATAATTATTAATAATAATATTTATATATTTATAATAATATTTATATATTAAATATTTAAATGTTAATAATATAATTTTTTTTTTATTATCATCATCATCATCATTGTTGTTAATGTTAATTGTTTAATAACAATAATAAATTAATTAATTTATATGATCATATATAATTGATATGGTGTGAAAGAACTCTTCCCAGAATGCCATCACCTCTTTTAATCCCATGTAAATGCATGTTGGAATCGAACTGAAGTGGATCAGCTCTGAAGCTCTGAACATGTGTGAAGAAAGTGAATGTGGAGTGTGATTTGCAGTGTCTGTGGTTTGTCGTGTTTTATAACCCGGCGCGGGAACACGAGTCGCTCTGACAGCTGACGATTTAGAAGCTGCGTGACCCCGCAACAAATCACCTCTCCAACAGGAGAGCAGGTCGTCCCAGCATGCACCGCTGCCCCGTGCGGCTCCGCGCTCCTTCAGCTTCATTCTGTTCTAATCAATCCCAGCAAATAGCATCTCAAGCTGAGCGCCATAAAGACATAATGTGAGTCAGAAGCCTGTTTGTAGGTACTGCGAGGTCTGGTTCGCGGCGCAGATACGAGCCATAAATTGATACAGCGCCATAAATGGATATTTAATTAATACGGCGGTGAACAGGGTGAGCGGGATGAAATAGCGCCGCAGCAGCTCGAGCGGGAGTTTCATTACACTCGTGTCGAGAGCGTTACCGCTGGCCATAATTCTCCAGAGCCGGGCGGCCGGGGAAATTGAACAGCCTGCCGCTGGGCTCCATCCGACGAGACGCGCAAAGCCCAAAATCAGACACATTTAACCGGGATCACGTGGAAGCAGCATCTAATTCAATTCGGCCATATTCCTCCCAACGTCCTGCGGAGATAAAGCAGCTCTGATCCATTCCAGTGATGAAGGAGAGCGAGTTTACTTTGTGTTTTCAACTGTCTGTCTGTCAGCCAGTGGAAACATCTGGGCAAAACCAGAGGGGCGTGTCCCGTACACCCGGCCCCGCCCACTCGGCCCGATCGCCATGGAGACATCTGGAAACAGGCAAGAGTTCAGTGCCAGTGTGGAAAGTCTCTGTGCTTCACAATAAAGAGTCTCTAATGCTTCTGTGGAACTCTTCCCATCACGAGTTCTTCTGGAGAACAAAACCGTCACTGATGGCACATTTAGAGCAAGTTTAATTTACTTACACTTTTGCATAGTTTACAGCAGTGTTTTGCCAAATTTTAAGTTCTAAAGCTTGAGAGTTTGAACGCTTGAAAGTAAAGAATTTAAGGCATAAATATATTTTTTTTATTATTTTACAGTACAATTGTAATTAGCAAATGTAAACAATGTCTTATTTTTTATAATTAGAGTTAAATATTACTATGAAATGAAGACAAAAATATATTAATTGCTGTTCAATCATGCTTTTGTGTGCCAATGTCAAATTTGGTGAAAATATCTAATTTGTATGAACACATAAAAAATTACTCACATCCAACTTTGATTTCAAAAGTTTGACATTTGGCATGTTTCTGATTTTCCTACAGTAGTTTTGTCTCGATCGGACTATCAGTTTCTAAGATATTCATGAATGTTGTTTAAGCGTTAAATCACAACGTTGCATTAACCATAAGGCGAAACCTAGCATGTTTGGTGTCGTTGGACACGGCAAGGATTCAGGAATCCAAGGAGATGAAAATCCTGTTAAAATAAGCCAACCCGTTTTTTTTCACCATTAGGTGGCGCTGGTCCGTAACTTCTCAGTCTCCTTCAGGGCATCGTGTCGATGACACATACCGAGTTTCGAAATGATTCGTTCAAACGTTATTTTACTCAAAATTCAAAATGGCCAACACCCAAAACTGAATATAATTTGACTCAGCATGACGCCCCGAATCTAATGAGAACACATTTATGCTTTCTGAACAAACCGTTCAGAAGTTAAAAGCAAAAATAGCCATTTTTCGTATCTCTGGACCAGTTGGTGGCGCTGCACCGAAATGCAGCATGTAACAACGACCTAGGAGGAGTTCAAAAAAGTAGTTTTTTCTGAAAATGGCAGAAAAATTGTGTTTTTAGACCTTACGGTTCAAAAGTTATTATATTAATTATATTATAGTTATTATATTTGAACAGGTGGTGGCGCTAGAGGGATTGAGTTAGAGACTCCAAAATCGGAGTGATTAATTTTGGGACTGAACTCTATCAGTGTGCCAAATTTCATAACTTTCCCGCAAACTGTTCTATGGGCTGCCATAGACTTCCAGAGTGGAAGAGGAAGAAGAAGAAGAAGAAGAAAGCCAAGGGATACACACTTTCGGTGCTTGTTCCATAAATAATTAAAATTTTTACATTTTAAAATGTTGTTAAATAATTGAAATATTAACTTAAAGTCACACTTCAGTTTAGGGTCCAATTCTCACTATTAACTCTGACTTTTGCCTCAAACTCCTAATTACTGTTTTCTAATAGTTAGTAAGGTAGTTGTTAAGTTTAAGTATTGGGTAGGATTATGGGATGTAGAATATGTTCATGCAGAATAAGGCATTAATATGTGCTTTATAAGTACTAATAAACAGCCAATTTCCTAGTAACATGCATGAAAATAAGCAACTAGTTCATAGTGAGATTTGAACCCTAAACTAAAGTGTTACCCAAGTTAAATTCTCTTAAGTAAAAATTTCATGTGACAAAAAACAGTCTCAGACTCATGCATTATTTTCCAAGTCTTCTGAAATCATCAAATGCTTTAGTAAATCATCTAAAAAACCATGCATGCATTTATTTTAAGAGCAAACAAAGGAGTAAAAAACAAAAGTCAGAGATCGAGTGCTTGTGTGAGAGTTCGTCTGATTCTCCTGACCCACAGGCCCGGTCAGATCAACACACTGACCCGCCTGACGTCGCGTTCCTCTGTGAGGGACAGAACTGCGACAGCACCCGCGGTTACGGCGTCCCGGTGCGAGTGTTGTCAGTGGGAGGGGTTTTAATTAGCGGCGCTCTCACTGATAGGTGCTTCAGTAATCAAGCGTCTGTCCCCGCGGCCGCTAATCCACACGTCTCCTGACAGACAGATACGGGCTCACGCAGTCATGTGGCCCGCTGATAACACGCCCTGACACGGGAAATTACCAGCGCGCTCCCGGCATCCGGCGACACGCGCCGCAAATAGCTTTTTAATGTTGTGCGAATGATCCGGTGTTTGGAGACGGTGCCCTCAGGATTGATGGGATAATATAATCCAAATAAGACGCTATCACGGGGCATAAACAGCATTCGTCAGAGTTAAGCCTGTTTGATCACATTAGCTCAATATTCCATATTTAATTTATCAGACGGTCAAGGTCACTTAAAGGAAAGTTGACAATGCAAACGCTCTGGATGCTCGGGTAAAAAAATGTACTGGAACTGAAGCGAGAACAGTGGAAAATCACAAATATGAGATTCATTTTGTCCTCAAAGTTGATGTTGAAAATGGGCAAGCGTAAGGATTTGAGCGAATCGTGAATGGGTCAGAGCATCTCCAAAACTGCAGCTCTTGTGGGGTGTTCCCGGTCTGCAGTGGTCAGGATCTATCAAAAGTGCTCCAGTGGTGGACCGGCGACAGGATCATGGGCTCATTGATGCAAGTTAAGCTGGTTCTGATGGAAACGTGTCAGAATGTTGCATATGGAGCTGCACAGCTGCAGACCAGCCATGCTGACCCCTGTCCACTGCCGAAAGCGTGTGTGTGTGTGTGTGTGAACCTCATGTTGATGCTCCAGATGAAGCAGTGAAAGTGTGTCTTGTTTCTATGAATACTACGGTACGGCGTTCTAGGATTACTGTGGCTCTATGAATTCACGTCTGGATCAGAGTGTTGACAGACGCACACAACTGGACGACAGCGGATGGTTATCGTCTATTTAAACACGTGTCAGTCAGAGCTGGTTTCAGACGCTCGTCGGCCGGCGGCTGTAAAGGTCGGCGTGACGGAGCGTCACGATGAGGCGTTGTTATCACGCGAGACACATGAAAGCGCCGGCGTGTCAGACTGATGAACTGTATCGTGGGCTTTATTTATTTGGGACCAGCTGTGTTTGCCCTGATAACGCTGTGTATTTGAAATATTAATAAGCACATGAACCGGTGGGGCGCGTGTACTCTGAACTGCCCGCGGAGGGTTAGCGCCTTTATTGCAGGTATCAGAGATCCCCGCGGGCGTCCGGCGCTCATATTCACAGATGTACCGTGTGTCCGGGTCAGTCTGAGTCTCAGTGTGACGAACGGACCTGCTCGAGTCTCTACATGAATCTAAAGCGGATCATTAGTTTTTAATATATCTGCATTGATGTCAACAACCTGTTGCTGTGAACGTCTCTGTGCTGCAAACACGAGAGTCTACAGGGATTCATCACATTACACATTATTACACAAAAACTATAATAACAACAATACATTTAGAATAAATGTGTATAAAAAGTTATTTAATGAAATAATTATAAATTATATAAACAATATATTATTTTATTTACAATAATAATAATTACCATATATATATATATATATATATATATATATATATATATATATATATATATATATATATATATATATATGAAATAATAATTTAAATATATTATGTAATATTAAACAACGCAAAATATCAATAGTAGCTTTAATATTAAATTCAATTTTGTTATGTAAAAATAATTCTACAATTCACTTTCATGTAGTATTGCAATCTATATTGGTTAAACTCTCAAATTTTTCATTTTCCCAGAAAATATTATTAATAATAATAATAATAATATATGACTTTTTTATATAATTTACATGTGTATAAAATTTTATTTATTATAAGAAATAATTATTATATTAAAAATGTTATATATATATATATATATATATATATATATATATATATATATATTTATATATATATATATATAATTTATTACATGAAAACTATATTATGTCATATTATAAAAGTAAAATAAATTAATATATTATATAAAAAGTAATATTATTATGGTACATTTTGTCCAGCAAAAATAATTCTATAATTCACTTTCATGTAGTATTGCTTTTCTGGTTAATTTTTCATTTTCCCAGAAAATAATAATAATATATAATTTTATATATTTATAAAATAAATAGATTTTACATTTGTATAAAATTTTATTATTATAAGAAATAATTATTATATAAAAACATTTGATATAATAACATATAATATATTAAACATTATTAAAATAATAACACATACACACACACAAATATATATATATAGGAGTATATATTACATAAAAAAATATTATGTAATTTTTAAAAAGTAAAATAATATTATATTGAATATAATTGTATAATTCACTTTCATGCAGTATTGTAATGCATTCTGGCTAAACTTAAAATGTCTCTTAATTGTGAACACAACTATTACAGGTTTGTAGTAAAAAGAAACAACAACTGTATTTAATAATTCCATATTTGTACTGTACAACCATAACACCATGTTTGGGTTTGACGTAAGTCAGCACACGTTTTTTTTATTTATACACTTTTAGTGCATCAGACAGCAGAAATCTGATCAAAACTCAAGCGCAGTGAAGTGGAAAGAACGGCAGCGGTTTTTCTCAGGATTGAGGTTATTGACAGTCATTCTGAAGAAACTGCTGAAACACAACAGACTCTCTCTCTCTCTCTGGCAGTGTTCATCTGGATGAGGGTATTTATAATAATCATACAGTATATGAGACGGTGGGTGTGCTACTGAACAGCCAATCAGACGCTAGTGGGAATAATTCAGTTGGGTGACGTCCAGGAGCGAGGGCTGCGCTGAACCACATGACCAGGAGAATTACATTAGACTGAGATTCCTGCAAATAAAAGCCGAAACTCAAACAAATCCTCCAGGCCTGATACAAACGTCCAGCACTGAGTTCGTTTCTCTTGATACTTCAAATCACAGAATCATCAAAACAACACGAACAGCAGCGAACGAATAATAGTGCGAGAGGTCAGAGGTCAGAATTACCATAAAGATCATCCTGTTTCACAACAGATGCTGAACAACAGATCAGTGTGAATCTGAATGTCACACACAGAAACTTTGAGTCGTTCTGAAGGTGTAGAAGAGTCAAACCGAACCAGATATCTGAGGTGAGCGTGTGAAATCACAAGATTAATGGAGCTATCATCATCTCTGACAAACTCTCCTCCGACCCCCGGCAGAAGTGTGTGTGTTCCAGCAGACGGCTGGAGCGAAGCACCTGTTAGCAGAGCTGAGGGAACATCTGCATGTCTCAGACAGAGGGGACATCCGATCCTGTTTTAACCCAGCGAATGGGATGTTTTAACCCAGCGATTGGTTTGTTTTAACCCAGCGAATGGGACGTTCTAACCCAGCGAATGGGACGTTCTAACCCAGCGAATGGGACGTTCTAACCCAGTGAATGGGTTGTTTTAACCCAGCGAATGGGATGTTTTAACCCAGCCAATGGGACGTTCTAACCCAGTGAATGGGACGTTCTAACCCAGCGAATGGGATGTTTTGACCCAGCGATTGGGATGTTTTAACCCAGCGAATGGGATGTTCTAACCCAGCGAATGGGATGTTCTAACCCAGCGAATGGGACGTTCTAACCCATTGAATGGGTTGTTTTAACCCAGCGAATGGGATGTTTTAACCCAGAGAATGGGACGTTCTAACCTAGTGAATGGGTTGTTTTAACCCAGCGAATGGGATGTTTTAACCCAGCCAATGGGACGTTCTAACCCAGTGAATGGGACGTTCTAACCCAGCGAATGGGACGTTCAAACCCAGTGAATGGGTTGTTTTAACCCAGCGAATGGGATGTTTTGACCCAGCGAATGGGATGTTCTAACCCAGCGAATGGGATGTTCTAACCCAGCGAATGGGACGTTCTAACCCAGCGAATGGGTTGTTTTAACCCAGCCAATGGGACGTTCTAACCCAGCGAATGGGATGTTTTAACCCAGCCAATGGGACGTTCTAACCCAGCGAATGGGATGTTCTAACCCAGCGAATGGGACGTTCTAACCCAGCGAATGGGATGTTTTAACCCAGCCAATGGGACGTTCTAACCCAGCGAATGGGACGTTCTAACCCAGCGAATGGGTTGTTTTAACCCAGCGATTGGGATGTTTTAACCCAGCGAATGGGATGTTCTAACCCAGCGAATGGGATGTTCTAACCCAGCGAATGGGACGTTCTAACCCAGCGAATGGGATGTTTTAACCCAGCCAATGGGACGTTCTAACCCAGCGAATGGGACGTTCTAACCCAGCGAATGGGTTGTTTTAACCCAGCGATTGGGATGTTTTAACCCAGCGAATGGGATGTTCTAACCCAGCGAATGGGATGTTCTAACCCAGCGAATGGGACGTTCTAACCCAGCGAATGGGATGTTTTAACAAAGCGAATGTGATGTTCTAACCAAGCGAATGGGATGTTTTAACCCAGCGAATGGGACGTTCTAACCCAGTGAATGGGACGTTCTAACCCAGTGAATGGGATGTTTTGACCCAGCGATTGGGATGTTTTAACCCAGCGATTGGTTTGTTTTAACCCAGCGAATGGGACGTTCTAACCCAGCGAATGGGACGTTCTAACCCAGCGAATGGGACGTTCTAACCCAGTGAATGGGTTGTTTTAACCCAGCCAATGGGACGTTCTAACCCAGTGAATGGGACGTTCTAACCCAGCGAATGGGATGTTTTGACCCAGCGATTGGGATGTTTTAACCCAGCGAATGGGATGTTCTAACCCAGCAAATGGGATGTTCTAACCCAGCGAATGGGACGTTCTAACCCATTGAATGGGTTGTTTTAACCCAGCGAATGGGATGTTTTAACCCAGAGAATGGGACGTTCTAACCTAGTGAATGGGTTGTTTTAACCCAGCGAATGGGATGTTTTAACCCAGCCAATGGGATGTTTTAACCCAGCCAATGGGACGTTCTAACCCAGTGAATGGGACGTTCTAACCCAGCGAATGGGACGTTCAAACCCAGTGAATGGGTTGTTTTAACCCAGCGAATGGGATGTTTTGACCCAGCGAATGGGATGTTCTAACCAGCGAATGGGATGTTCTAACCCAGCGAATGGGACGTTCTAACCCAGCGAATGGGTTGTTTTAACCCAGCGAATGGGATGTTTTAACCCAGCCAATGGGACGTTCTAACCCAGCGAATGGGATGTTCTAACCCAGCGAATGGGACGTTCTAACCCAGCGAATGGGTTGTTTTAACCCAGCCAATGGGACGTTCTAACCCAGCGAATGGGATGTTTTAACCCAGCCAATGGGACGTTCTAACCCAGCGAGTGGGATGTTCTAACCCAGCGAATGGGACGTTCTAACCCAGCGAATGGGATGTTTTAACCCAGCCAATGGGACGTTCTAACCCAGCGAATGGGATGTTTTAACCCAGCCAATGGGACGTTCTAACCCAGCGAATGGGACGTTCTAACCCAGCGAATGGGTTGTTTTAACCCAGCGATTGGGATGTTTTAACCCAGCGAATGGGATGTTCTAACCCAGCGAATGGGATGTTCTAACCCAGCGAATGGGACGTTCTAACCCAGCGAATGGGATGTTTTAACAAAGCGAATGTGATGTTCTAACCAAGCGAATGGGATGTTTTAACCCAGCGAATGGGATGTTTTAACAAAGCGAATGTGATGTTCTAACCAAGCGAATGGGATGTTCTAACCAAGCGAATGGGATGTTTTAACCCAGCGAATGGGACGTTCTAACCCAGCGAATGGGATGTTCTAACCCAGCGGATGGGATGTTTTAACCCAGCGATTGGGTTGTTTTAACCCAGCGATTGGTGACCTGATGGTGAATGGTGAATTCTGTCGACACGAGCGTCTGTGAGCGTCACCTCATCAGAACACGACCACAGCGACTTCTGTAGGAACATCTCAGGAACACGTCCTACACTAACGCATTTGGACCAAGCTCATGCTTCTCTATGTACAGATATTTTTTCATTCTTTAATTCTTCGGTAACCTTAAAAAATGATAGATTATACAAAAAATACTTTTTTAAAAATAATTATTTATTTATTTAATGTTTATTAAAATGACAAGAATAGATTTTCTAACTTTCCCCCTTTTTTTTTTTTTTTTTTTGATGAAAAAAATTCCCAGACATTCCCGACAGAAGTCACGAGATTCACCTTTCTCAGTCCCACAGAAGCAGGGCAGCGTGTGACACAGTTTCTCTCATGTTCTCGCTCCACATTTCAGAGCGGCACCTTGATCTCTAATGTGGCCGGGAGGGTAATGCTATTATCAAGACGCTAATGAGAACCGAGAGAAAGTCGCAGCACATTCGAGATTCATACCTGCTGCCATCTATTCTGACTCAAAGCGTGTCTAGCAGGGCGTTCAGTCTCGAGCGGCACCGTCCGAATGAAAAAGACCAATATATCCCAGCTGCCTTGACCTCCCTGAAAGTGGAATAGAATTAAATAGATAAGAGCTGTCATGCAGTGTGGAGGGTGAACTATTGCAGACTGACTGTCACGGTTATATGAGCTTCACATATTGATTGCACCCATAGCCACTTTTGGTGGTGTAGGTGTTCAGCGTGGGCACCTGTGAGGACCGTCACGCTCACCGAACCGCCAGAATGAAGAAAACATCTCGCCGTTCACAGGTTTGATGTTTCTGGGTGTAAATGGCTGGACGAGGGAAACAGAAGGACGGCCGGCAGCTTGACTAATTGCCCTCAATTCAGGCAATCAGCGAGAAACAGCTTCCACCCAGCGGGAGCCGCGCTCACAAAACAATATCACATTCACATGCAAATGTGTCTGCGTTTCTGCGTACGTGTAGGTCGCCTGCCCCGCGTCCGGCCTCGCGTCACCCTCCTGCTGCGACGGCATAAATCACCTGCGCTGCGAGAGTAAACGCCGCTGCTTCGTTCTTAAGCTCCGGCGCGGGCGAGGTGAAATTAGCCACGTCCTCACAATTAATCCTGATCCTGCCACGGAGACGCCGGCCGATCGGCACGGTTAGGCATCAGATTTAAGAGCGAACGCCACGGATGCTGCTTCTAATGGAAAAAAATGTATTAGGGTGAGACAAAGAGCCTCGTTTACCGGCGTCACGTGAGCGTGTGTACTGTGTGACTTAATGATGATTATAAAAGTGCATCTGAATCTTCAGTCCACTAGTGGATGTTTGGCTTTACTGAGTCATGTATAAAAATCAGTGTGCATTACTAGAAAAGAAGGTTCAGTTGGTTCAGTTTCTATACAAAATGCTACATTCTAAAAAATTCTGGGTTAAAAACAACCCAAGCTGGGTTAAAAATGAACCAAGGGAATGGGTTGTTTTAACTCAGCGATTCGATTAGGTTGTTTTAACCCAGTGAATGGGTTTTTTAACCCAGCGATTGGGTTGTTTTAACCTAGTGAAAGGGTTTGTTTTAACCCAGCAATTGGTTTTAACCCAGTGCATGGGTTGTTTTAACCCAGCGAATGGGATGTTTTAACTCAGCGACTGGGTTGTCTTAACCTAGTGAAAGGGTTTTTTTTAACTCAGCGAATGGGTTTTTTAACCCAGCGATTGGGTTGTTTTAACCCAGCAATTGGGTTGTCTTAACCTAGTGAAAGGGGTTGTTTTAACCCAGCGATTGGTTGTTTTAACCCAGTGCATGGGTTGTTTTAACCCAGCGAATGGGATGTTTTAACCCAGCAACTGGGTTGTCTTAACCTAGTGAAAGGGGTTGTTTTAACCCAGCGAATGGGATGTTTTAACCCAGCGACTGGGTTGTCTTAACCTAGTGAAAGGGTTTTTTTTAACTCAGCGAATGGGTTTTTTAACCCAGCGATTGGGTTGTTTTAACCCAGCAATTGGGTTGTCTTAACCTAGTGAAAGGGGTTGTTTTAACCCAGCGATTGGTTGTTTTAACCTAGTGCATGGGTTGTTTTAACCCAGCGAATGGGATGTTTTAACCCAGCGACTGGGTTGTCTTAACCTAGTGAAAGGGGTTGTTTTAACCCAGCAATTGGGTTGTTTTAACCCAGCGACTGGGTTGTTTTAACCTAGTGAATGGGTTGTTTTAACCCAGCGATTGGGTTGTCTTAACCTAGTGAAAGGGGTTGTTTTAACCCAGCAATTGGGTTGTTTTAACCCAGCGATTGGGTTGTTTTAACCCAGCGACTGGGTTGTTTTAACCCAGCGAATGGGTTGTTTTAACCCAGCGAATGGGTTGTTTTGACCCAGCGAATGGGTTGTTTTGACCCAGTGCATGGGTTTTAACCCAGTGCATGGGTTGCTTTAAACCAGCGATTGGGTTGTTTTAACCCAGCAAATAGTTTGTTTTAACCCAGCAAATGGGGTGTTTTAACCCAGCGAAAGGGGTTGTTTTAACCCAGTGGTTGGGTTAAATATTTGCCCAACCTGCTGGGTAGTTTTATTTAACTCAACTATTGTTTAAAAATGACTGTATTGCTTGCTTAAATTGAACCCAAAATATGTTGGAAATGAAAATTATTAATATGTTTCATAAACTTAAACAATAAACATTTATTAAACTGCTTATTAATAAATGTTCACCTTTTGATTATTATTGTTGCCTCTAGTAATTATGTGTCTGATTTTTAATTTCCAAAATATTTTGGGTTCATTTTAAACAAGAAATACAGTAATTTTTTACAGTAATAGTTGAGTTAAATAAAACTACCCAGCAGGTTGGGCAAATATTTAACCCAACCACTGGGTTAAAACAACCCAACCGCTGGGTTTGTCCATTTTCAACCCAACTTGGGATATTTTTAACCCAGCATTTGTTAGAGAGTAGGATTCTTGACTCAATTTTCAAGAACCTTTATGCCAAAAAGAAGAAATGTTGTGAGGTTATTAATCACACAAACTTTATATAAATATTAATAATAAAGACTATAATAGTATCTCTTCTCAAATAACACTGGTGTCCGTTTCTGCATCACAGATCAGTGGCGTTTCCATCTTCCCATTAAAATCTGTTAAACCGCTGTTCCATAAGTCTGTCGGACCAACGACACATCAACGTTTATCAAAGCTGCCGCGATGACGGCGACCCTGATCATATGCTGAAATAATGAATCAAAGAGACACAGCGCTGCAGAGACTGAATCCTCCAATGCCATTAAACTCCATCACTGAAACAGATGATCATGAATCCAGTCATTCATCATGACATCCAGCACTTCCACACTCCTGATCCAGGATCAGCTTCTGAAAGCTGCATGTTCCTGCTTGATATAAAGATTCGTAAAGAGCGCCGCAGACTGACTAACCTGCCGGGACCCAGGGGTCTGACGAGGGTTTCTGTTTGGTGTTGACCTGCTCCCAGTCGAAGTCGTCATCTTTTATTTGACTGTATCCGCACTCCGTGTAGGACTTCTCCAGGAGACAGTCATCTGCAGAGAGGACACAGAGATCAGTGATGATTACCACCTCAAAACAACAGTAACGAGAGTAAGGCGAGAAGACTGACGAGACCATGGAGGAGGATTCGTTGCGCAACAGAACCTGAGATCCTCGTACCTCAGCTCCCTATTCACAGAGTACGCTCGATCGCAAAATAGAAAGCGAAAGTAAAACGCGAACACACATAAAAACGTGATTTCACTACCCCGCATGCAAATATCTCCCAATATGAAAACTATCTTAGGCTGGACTGTGTAGTTGTAACCATCTCTCAGCTCTGTATCATGATTGAAGAAAAATTTGGTCTCTGTTTGCACTTTTATGGTAAGACTATGATTGCACTTGAAGAGTTTGGTTCCAAAACACGATAAACGCCATTTTAAAAAAAATGAGTTTCCGCCAAAATCAGTATTGTATCTGCCATATCCGTCATGTTATTCTGTCATGTTTTCACACTTTCTTTCCAAAACGCGACAAACGCCAGTCTCCTTTTTTTGCAAAATGCGATATATCCGCTCAACCAATCACAGCGCTCCATTCACGCACTGTAAACATTGAAGGGTTTTTTAAAAAGCCGTTTTTAATACCAATGTACTCAACAAATGTGTTTATTTAACCGTGCGGTGGAGCCAGATGCTCTTTAATCGGTAATGACAAATAATTAATTTATAACATTACCAAGATGACCCGTTGAATTCATTTTAGGAGCGACGGCTGAATGTATTTTAAGTCAAATGCCTGAATATAAGATTAGTATTGACAAAGTTCAGACTCTGTCATATATGTGAATCAACTTACTTTCAATATGAAAAATAACTTTTATATTGATGGATTAATTGCATTTTGAAAAGAAAAAGTGTCATGGGTTTATTGCATGTTGGGAAAAAAAGAATACGTTTTTATAATAAAAATTTTAAAATCAAAATGTAGATTTGAATTTTTAATGTTTTTATAACCAAAAGATGCTATGTGAAAGTACTCTTCACTTACTGTTTGCACTTAATAAGACTAAGAGAAATCTGTTATTCATTTTTATTTCTATGATCAATTTGTGGAAAAGAGTTCAGTTAGAAGGTCAAAAGTTGTAGAAGCTCATAAATGATGTACAGTAAGATCTGAAGAGACTCATGAAATCATACAGGAGAGAAGAAACCTTTTACAACGCTCGAGTATTGTTGTCTTTTACTACATATGAGGATTTCTTAAAAATCGTCACACCCCTGACAGACAGACAGACAGACTCGGACACAGACAGCAGGAATGCGCAGCACCTTCTTCTCGCTCATTTTCATCTCATAAGTAAGACATGATTCAAACACTGTTTACTTTAATGCCCAGGAGAGCAGCTCAAATACGGCTCTCTCAGCGTGACGTTCTGCGAATCTGAGCCGCCAATATCAACATCCTGGAAGGCAGAAACAAATTTCTCAGTGTTGTGATGTTTTTATGGAAATAAATCCCTTTTTTTTAACTATCTTTGCGACACAGAAGCCCAGGAGCGGAGGATCTCGCTAAGAATAAGCGCGATTGAATTCCGTGAAAAATAAGAGTGAATTTATTTCGGGCCGCCACAGGCTCGGAGCGTAATGACTGCGAGGTGCGAGGTGATCCGAGCCTCGTACGGGCAGGAATCTGTCATCACCTCCACCGGCTCTCATGTCTGCGCTTTTCTTCTGACAGCACGCAGCATTTTCTGCTCCCTGATGTGAAAAGGAGACGCCACATTTTACACGATCAACTGCATTTCATGAACAAATAAGTAGCAGTTTCTGGCATCAAGCGAAACGCGGTTGGTTTGGTGGAGGGATTTCCCTTGATCTCGGAGCGTGTCGCTGTCAGGATGACGACCGCTCCGCACTGAAGTCACTGACGCGTTCAGATTAGACGTGTTGTGTTAGTGCAGAACATCATGACATCTCTGAATGTGTTTCTGTACTAAAGGCCTGGCTTTAATTCCCATGAAAAGCATGTTGTGATCAAATGCACAGCTTGAACAAATGACAAATCAACAAGAATACACATAAATCCCTTTTTAGAGCTCCAGAGAAGATCTCAAGCCATCACATTTACTCAGTTTTTAGGACTGTGAATTTCATGAACATGTCTGTTCATTTCGCTTGAAACAATGAGCTTGTTTTTAGGACCATTACAATTTTTTGCATCATTGTGACGTTATTTTCATACCCGAATTCTAATTACACTTTTGAAAATGAAGCTTCAAAAAGGGGGTTTTGCAGGTTTTTTGGTTCTTAATTTCACCACCAGAACATTTAAAAATCTAAAGAACCTTTTTCAACTATAAAGAACCTTTTGTGATTTCATGGAACCTTCGATGCCAATAAAGAACTTTTATTTTGAAGAGTGTTCTGTAATATTGCTAAAATGATCAACTTTTTAAATAAATTAATATGCCATTGTTGTATTTGTTGCATTGATCTTAAATAAAAAAAGTTATTGTTTTACAGTATTTTCTCTTGTAAAAAAATGGCAGAAATGAAAATAGTAAAAGAATTGGCAATGAGAATTGAGAAAAAAAATCATATAATTTATTAAAAAATTAATACTAAAAGAATAATTTACTAAAACATATAACGTATTATTAAATTATATATTCTATTTATAATTATATATAACATTTTTATTATACAAAAAATACATAATTTTTTAGATTCATATTTTTATATATATATATATATATATATATATATTTATATATATATATATATATATATATATATTTATTATTTTTTTTTTTTTTTTTTTTTTTTTTTTTAAATAATAATAATATTAATGTTTATAATTATATATTATAATTAATATTAAAATATAAATTTTTATATATATATATATATATATATATATATATATATATATATATATATATATATATATATATATATGATATTTTAAATGATATTTTGGGGTGTGAAATGTGATTAAAAAGCCATGGAAATGATGTTACAATGCACTGTAAGTGTCTTGTGTCTTTCTTTGATTCAAGTGTGAAACGTGACCTTTCATGAGACTCATCATTCCTCACGATATTTGAGTTTGTAGTGAGTTTTGGGCTGCGCACATCTTCCCTCTGCAGTCCAGAAGTGTCTGAATGAGCTCATCTGAAGGCGCTGGAGGCGTATCTTGACAGAGTCCAGACGTCTGTGCTGCTCGTGTTATTAACTTTGACACAGAAAACTGTTGCCACAGGGGCTGATGGGACATCAATGCTGCAGTGTGTCTGAGGTGACGGCCAGAGCAAACAGGAAACACTGACGGACGGACACGCGCTTTAATGCTCAGCTAAAGCCAGCGTCTAACGGCTGAAAGAATGGAAGTAATCTCAGTTCACCTTTCCAAAGAAAACAGAGTAAAACACACATTCACACGTGCTCTGGCTTCTGAGCGCCGATCGTAAACACGGCAGACAGTCGCTTTAATTGATGCCAGAGCAAACGCTTCATTTGGCTTTACATGAAAGAAGCGGCGGTCTGTTCTCCAGCCCTGCGATCGATGCTCTTCTCTAGACTCTTTATTCTCTCCAAAGGAAAAACACAAGCCAAACAAAGCAACAAGAACTGCTACAAAATTTATGTTTTAAATATTTGAGAAGGGCTCTCGTGTCTTTTAAGTCCTGACATGTGCTGCATTTTTTAAAAATTGATCCAAATGCATGACGGTTCCTCACAAACGGATTACAGCAGCATCTCAGTGTCGAGTTTAATGCTGAACCGGTGGATCTGCTGAAGAAAAGACCTGTGGAGGAGAAGAACACTCCTCAAAGTGTCTACGTCTATTCATTCATTCAAAAATACATTAGTCATGCAGTTCATACACACAACGACTTGAATACGCTGCTTTTAGAATGAACAAGCTTTCAATTTCTGTGAAGTTTCAGCTCAAAATCCCCCACAGATCATTTATTATAGCTTGACAAATTTGCCCCTATTTGGGTGTGAGCAAAAACACACCGTTTTTGTGTGTGTCCCTTTAAATGCAAATGAGCTGCTGCTTTCCAGAAGAGGGCGGAGCTTTAACAGCTCAACAACAACAAAGCTGGAGAATCTCACGCAGCCAAAATGAGGATTGTCAGTAATGGTGTTCAGCCTTACATTGTTCAAACCGGAGTCGACACTGATGGAGAGACTCAGGAAGAAGTTTTAGACGTTTCTGAATGGTTAGTGGATAAATTGATGTAGTTGCTGTGGAGTTGATTCAACTCATCCACTAGCATGTGCCGTCATGTTCATCTTTTGTGTTGAATTGACCCTCGTTTGGCGTAAAATGACGGCATGTCAACAACACTCTACTACAACAACTCTTCCTCTTCTCTAAAGCAGCCCAACATGGCCCCGCCCCCTTTGTTGAGTGTTCTCGGGGGCGGGGTTTATGTAAATTTTAGGGTTTGTGATGTCACAACCCGTGAAGAAGCTCGTTGTAGTCCCTACCAGCCGTTTAAAAAGTGATTTCTGTAAAAAGAAAATATCTCTCTTTGCATTGAACTTTGAGCGTCGTAACTTTGCAGATGTTGTTTATGATCAAACAGCAACATTACACACTAACTAAAGTTAAAACAGTCACATCATAATCAACCAGCCCTTTAAGCAGTAGTTATATAAGCTCTAGTGAAAGAGTCTCTGGAGTCAGGTGAGCCTCTGTGACGCTGACAGGCCTGTTCCAGCCTCCAGGATTAATATTCAGATGTAACCCCACAGACATCAGTGAATCATAAAGGTCTTCCTTAGACTCAATACATGACATGTTGATTTTACAAATGTCTTTTGCACATTTTGAACCGCAACAAGGAAATATTCAGACAAGAAACAGATACAAAAATGAGAAAAACACACCGACGCCCTGGAGAGAGTCAGATCTATGTCGGTATTGATGCGTTTACGGCTCCACAGCGGCCAAAAACCTGCTCGATAAATGAAGTAATAACTCTCGCTCGGAAAAAGCTGGAAAAAGGAGCGGCGTGTTCCCTGAACAGCTCTCCGTGATCTGCTCCGGCGTTAAGACAGACCAAAGTGCCCTAAATCAGTCCGCTGGGCTCACAGGAGAAGCTCTGAAAATCTGCTGCAGAGCTACAGAGCGAAGCGGCAAAACTTGACAAGGTGTTTTAATGAGCACAGCGTCTTTGAAATGAAGCCGGCTCTGCTCTACACTAATGGCTCTTAATTGACAGCAGAAGATCAAAGACGGCAGCCGTGATCAGACGACCACCGGTCAACCATTCCAACAATCCAGAGATCATGTGTGAGAAAAGACCAGAGCCTGATCTACAGCAGATCTGAGTGTGTGTGTGTGTGTGTGTGTGTGTGTGTGTGTGTGTGTGTGGTCAATCACAGGTTCAACACACAGAGAGAGAGAGCGTGAACTAAACCTCTGCACATGTGTGTGATCTTCTCATGCGGTTCAGAGAGAAGCATCGAGTCTGATCTGCACAGATATATTATTCACCTCAGATAAAGAAATGGTGAAATTAATCTTTGTTTCAAAAAATATTTGCCATGCAAATCTATCTAAATATCTAGATACACACCATCACATGCCCAGATAATGAGTTCGGCTAATTAATCTGTCATTAGATGGTTCATGCGTTGATGAACAGCTAATTAATTAAATCACAAAAATGTAAAATCGATGCGATTAATCACATCTAACATAACAGTTTGTGTGTTATATAATATGTGTGTGTACATATATATATTTATGCATATATATATATATACACACACATGCACACACACACATATATTATATAAACACAAACTTATTTTAGATGCAATTAATAGCAATTAATTGATTTGACAGCACAAATAAATATTTAAAATAATAAAAAGATTACATCTAAAGACATTTACTGAAAATTTATGAAATCATAACAATGTAAATGCAATGCAATCAAAATAAAACACTTACTGAAAATTAATTAAATCATAAAAAATAAATTAAACTAAAAACTAAAATGCTTAATAAAATTGTATTAAATCACAAAAATGTAAAATTAAAATAAAAAATATTTAAAACTAAAAGCAATGAAAATTAAACACCTACTGAAAATTAATTAATTCATGAATAAAACATTTTAAAAAATAAAAACAATCAAAATGAAACCCTTACTAAAAAAATCTGAAATATTTCATTAATTTTCATGTGTGTCACCATTACCTGACATCAGTATTTTCAGTATTGAAATATTATTGAAATTTCAGGCGGATTTCGAGAAAAACATTCAAGGTTCGGCTGAATAAAAGTCAGTGAATCCCTGGTTTCACAGATCACTATACTAGATGTTTCCTGATGCAGAGCACTAGTTCATCCTGTTCATTCAATACACACAAATGAAAGAATCGATTCTTCCCATGTGATTCTTCAAAATCTAAATTACAAGATTATCTATTAGCAATTACTGCTAACTCTCTGGAGAGCAGCGCTGGACAACATTAGCATTGATCCATCGACACAAACACATGCTATTAACCAGTGCATTAGTTATCCAGGAGCGAGGCTGTAAAGGAACTGACCCGGTCAATGAATCAGCGGCTGATCAGGGTCACATGTGTTCGCTGTGCTCCAGAACAGGCCTGAACAAACATCATCAGACTGAATGCAGTGATACTAGACTGATTCCAGCCTTCAGTTACACTCGCATGTCTAGTTATCTAGTTGCTGGACTGAATGAGACAGCGAGCAGATGGTGCCGCTCCACACATATATCACACGCTGATGTTCGGCTGCAGTTGAATCCGAGCGGTCGCAGTACTTCGGGTGTCCCAGATCTCCACTAACATCACGATAGAGACGCTCTTCATAATCATTTCAGATCCATCTCCATTTCTACCATTTGACAATTACACCGGCTCTGATGCGGCCCTGGATTTATAAAAATACTTTGCACAAATGCTGTGAGATTGAGGGAATCTGTGTTTTGATAAAAGCTCTTTGTGTTTCATCTCCTCAGGGCTTCAGCTTCATGAATGACTGAAATAGTGGTGTGAAATTTAAAGCCTACACTCCACCCTCATTGTTTCAAAATAGCGCTGAGCGTTGGCTTGTGTCGGCCGGCGCTTGTTTGTGTCTCAACATCTCTGCGTTTACTGACAGACGAGATGTTGTATGAGACCTCGTGTCGTGATCGGCTGCATGAAGAGCATCTCAAAGACTGACGGAGAGAGAGAGAGACACGAGGAAACACTGAACCAGTGCACTTCAGGACTGATAACTGATACGAGAAACACAGAGGAAGCGTTACAATATGAAATCTCCAGAGAGGATCATGTACAGAGCCAGTCAAAAGTTTGGAAACCTTTTTTTAATGTTTCTGAAAGAGTCTCTTCTGATCACCAACGCTGCATTTATTTGATCAAAAATACTGTAAAAAATGTGAAATATTTTTAAAATTTAAAATAGCTGTTTTCTATGTGAATATATAGTAAAGTGTAATTTATTCCTGTGATCAAAGCTGAATTTTCAGCATCATTACTCCAGTCTTCAGTGTCACATGATCCTTCAGAAATCATTCTAATCCTAATTACATACTAAACAGAAATAATACTTTTTTGGATAAAACATTAATGTTTTAATTTTTAATGACATATTATTTATATTAGGGATGCACAATATATCGGCCACCGTATCAGTATCGGCTGAAATATATTCATTTTTAATGTTATTGTTATCGGCCACCATATCGGTATCGGCTGAAATATTTTCATTTTTAATGTTATAATTATCATTTTTAATGTTATTATTATCGGCCACCATATCGGTATCGGCTGAAATATTTTCATTTTTAATGTTATAATTATCGGCCACCATATCGGTATCGGTATCGGCTGAAATATATTCATTTTTAATGTTATTATAATCGACCACCATATCGGTATCGGCTGAAATATTTTCATTTTTAATGTTATACTTATCGGCCACCATATCGGTATCGGTATCGGCTGAAATATGTTCAGTTTTAATGTTATTATAATCGACCACCATATCGGTATCGGTATCGGCTGAAATATATTCATTTTTAATGTTATTATAATCGGCCACCATATCGGTATCGGCTGAAATATGTTCATTTTTAATGTTATTATAATCGACCACCATATCGGTATCGGCTGAAATATTTTCATTTTTAATGTTATAATTATCGGCCACCATATCGGTATCGGCTGAAATATGTTCAGTTTTAATGTTATTATAATCGACCACCATATCAGTATCGGTATCGGCTGAAATATGTTCAGTTTTAATGTTATTATAATCGACCACCATATCGGTATCGGTATCGGCTGAAATATGTTCAGTTTTAATGTTATTATAATCGACCACCATATCAGTATCGGTATCGGCTGAAATATGTTCATTTTTAATGTTATTATAATCGACCACCATATCGGTATCGGTATCAGCTGAAATATATTCATTTTTAATGTTATTATAATCGACCACCATATCGGTATCGGTATCGGCTGAAATATATTCATTTTTAATGTTATTATAATCGACCACCATATCAGTATCGGTATCAGCTGAAATATATTCATTTTTAATGTTATTATAATCGACCACCATATCGGTATCGGTATCGGCTGAAATATATTCATTTTTAATGTTATTATAATCGGCCACCATATCGGTATCGGTATCGGCTGAAATATGTTCAGTTTTAATGTTATTATAATCGACCACCATATCAGTATCGGTATCGGCTGAAATATATTCATTTTTAATGTTATTATAATCGACCACCATATCGGTATCGGCTGAAATATGTTCAATTTTAATGTTATTATAATCGGCCACCATATCGGTATCAGCTGAAATATATTCATTTTTAATGTTATTATAATCGACCACCATATCGGTATCGGTATCGGCTGAAATATATTCATTTTTAATGTTATTATAATCGGCCACCATATCGGTATCGGTATCGGCTGAAATATGTTCAGTTTTAATGTTATTATAATCGACCACCATATCAGTATCGGTATCGGCTGAAATATATTCATTTTTAATGTTATTATAATCGACCACCATATCGGTATCGGGTGAAATATGTTCATTTTTAATGTTATTGTTATCGGATATTCGGCCAATATATTAAAGCCGATAAATAATGGATAATTTCCTTTAGCTGAGACACTCCAGATGCTCACTGTCCGCCATGATTGTTTTGAATTGCTTGAAATATGATTGAAATCACTTCAAAAAGGAAAATACAGTTAAGTTCAAGCACAAGTCTGTCATATTGACTACATAATATTACAATGAGAACATTATAATCGTGTGTTGGGACATGGCTTTTAATGGTGAGACTTTTGTTTTTGTTATCAGGCCCCTCAAAATTATATAAACATTTAGATTTAGATTTATCGGCCAATATATCGGTTATCGGCTTTCAAATATAAAGAATTATCGGTTATCGGTGCATCCCTAATTTAATTTTAAACTTAATTTTTATATTTTTAATATTATAATAACTAACATTTTATTTTAAATCATATTAAAATGCTCCTATTTAAAAATGCTTTATAATTCTAATAATATAATATTTAGTATTTTATTTAGCATTTTAAACATATATTGTATATTTATTTATTTATTTTTAAAAAATATGTTTAACAACAAATAAATAACTCTACTTTTGTATTCTCAGTAAAAGTTAGAATAAAGGACAAGTTCTCGGTGAACCGCACACTCACTCCTCTGGAGGTCTCGGGGCCTTTTTTATCGTGCGCTGCAACAAACAGGCCCAAACAAATCAACACGTACCACCAACGCGGCTATGCTTCCTGCCGCCCCGGCCGCCCGGCGCTTCTGCCAGCGAGAGGCATGATGGATGTTTATTTTTGTCTGGACTGATTCACTTCGCGGCAGCAGCTCGATATCAGGACGCTCCAGAGATGATTTATTCCTGGCCTGTTCTCATTCGATTAGCCGCGGGCAGCCGGGAGGCCGACGGGTCCGAACGAGAGGAGCGCTCCACGTCTTTTCCTGACCTTCCTCCTCTGCCTGCTGAAGAAAGACACAAATCTCCCCCTCCTACCTGAGTCGGTGAGACCTTCCATCAAAGCCCAACCCACTGGAGTCAGGCGGGGCGGCGGAGCGAACCAAAGCGGGGCCGGGGGGAGCAGCGCCTTTCATGCAGACTCCCTGATTTAGGCCCAATTTGTCCAAACCTCGCCAGCGAGGACTCGGTGGAATACACGGCGCTCCAGAAACCAGAGCGTTTCCCTTTGATCTCGGAATCAAGAAGGTAAACAACAACACTAATGAGCTTTCTAGTGTTCTGAAGGAACGCTCAACAAACTTTCACATTAAAAAGTTCTTCAGGGCTTCAAACGAGCCAATTGTTTTTTCAATTATTTAGCACAAACATTTTAATTACTTTTAATCATTTTAATTTCATTTAATTATGCAAGACAAACATCTAGGGCTGTTTGAGGCTGCTGTTGTAATTCTTGATTAGCTTTAAAAAGCTGCATGTTCTCTGTAATATACTGAACTAGATCAAGTGTGCCACTGAAGCAGGGACTGAATATTACATGAAAACTTAAAATGGAAAATATAAGCAATTTTCATCTTGTGAATATATACACTACTAGTCAAAGGTTTGGAATGCTTAAGATTTTTCAAAATGAGTCTCTTCTGCTCACCAAACGCTCCATTTATTTGATCAAAAATACTGTAAAAATAGTGAAATATTATTCCAGTGTAAATCATCTGTTTTCTATGTGAATATATAGTAAATTGTAATTTATTCCTGTGATCAAAGATGAATTTATTTGATTAAAAATACAGTAAAAATCACAAAATATTATTAGAATGTAAATCAGCTGTTTTCTATGTGAATATATAGTAAAGTGTAATTTATTCCTGTGATCAAAAGCTGAATTTATTTGATTAAAAATACAGTAAAAATCACAAAATATTATAAGAATGTAAATCAGCTGTTTTCTATGTAAATCTATAGTCAATTTTAATTTATTCCTGTGATCAAAGCTGAATTTTCAGCATCATTACTCCAGTCTTCAGTGTCACATGATCCTTCAGAAATCATTCTAATATGATGATTTGCTGCTCAAGGACCATTTATGATTATTATCAATTTTGAAAATGCTTCATATTTTTGTGGAAACCATCAGACACTACTGTTCAAAAGTTTGGGTCAATAAGACTTAAAAAAAGTAATACTTTATTCATCAAGGACGCATTAAATTGTTCAAAAGTGACAGTAGAGACATTCATAATGTTACAAAAGATTCTATTTCAAATAAACTTTCTATTCATCAAAGAATCCTGAAAAATAAATGTATCATGATTTCAGGAATCACAGAAATAAGTCACATTTTAAAACAAATTGTAATAATATTTCACAATATTGCTGTTTTTACAGTACTATAAAAGCAGCCTTACTGAGCATAAGAGACGTCTTTCAAAAATTGTAATTATTCCAAACTTTTGTCCAGGACTTTATCTGTTACATAACACAAATACAGGCAGTTCTCCAGGACAGCACCATATGCAAATAGAAAAGAGCCCTGTTTTCTCGAGAAAAGTTGAAATATTCCAAAAATCTCCTGACGTAATATTTAAATGCAGAATGGATGTGAATATTATCGTGGAGGTCTGAAGCTCTGAGCTGAATGTTGTGTTTGGGACGAGTCCAATGCGGCCCATTATAGTTCAGCATAGTTTGGGTCTTACGGGGCCTTTCAAACATGTTCTCCATCAGACTCTAGATAGAGACTAGAGTTACATCAGCGCTGAAAGAGACGAGTGTCCAGACAGAATTAATTGCAGCACAGTCGTTAAACTCTCGCTGTATGACACACACTCTCAGAACTCCAGTCCATTGTGAGGTGTGTTTATTTCACGTCCTGGTTTTGTTCTCCAGCGTCTCTAGACCTGCATGAGTGTCTGACCTCAGGACGTCCTGTGACCTGTTTATCCTCTGATGAGAGGAAATGATGTCGTATGAGTAGCCATCTGTTTTTACCAGGCATATTTAATAGAATTCTGTTCTCAGTCTCAATCTTCAATCAGGAGTTTAAGCTGCCGGCAACATTTTGGCGATTTGTGAGGATTATCATGGGGATTTATGGAAAAGAAGCTGTTTTCTCTGAAATATCATTATGGCTGAAGAGCCGTCGTGTAAATTGAGAATTGGTGAAGTTTAGAGTCGCCCTGTTTTATCCAATCAGACTCAATGCAGCAATGAAGACATCAAGATGTGCTCAACATCTAAAGCAATTCTTCAAAACTTCATTTGATATTAACAAAAAACATAACAGATTCATTTACCACAGATTAGATGGAGTGTTACTTTACTAAGTGATTAGACTTACAATTATGATTCACCTGCTGGACAATAAAACAACAAAAAAAATTCCACAGATGAAGATTAAATGAGAGACCTGAGCGCCCACAACCACTCTAATAACCTCCTAGGAACCACCCAGAACACCTTAACAACCTCCTAGCAACCAGCCAGCACACCTAAGCAACCTTTAGCAATCAACCAGAAAGCTTTTGCGACCTCCTAGAAACCATCCAGAACAGTAGAAATCTACTAACAACCTCCCAGAACAACCTAGCAACCTCCTAGCAACCACCCAGAACAGTAGCAATCTACTAACAACCTCCCAGAACAACCTAGCAACCACTTAGCAACCACCCAGAACAACCTAGCAACCTCCTAGCAACCACCCAGAACAGTAGAAATCCGCTAACAACCAACCCAGAACACCCTTGCAACCACCCAGAACAACTTAGCAACCCTCTAGCAACCACCCAGAACACGGGCAATCTTTTAACAACCACCCAGAACACCCTAGCAACCTCACAGCAACCACCCAGAACAGTAGCAATCCCCTAACAACCAACCCAAAACACCCTTGCAACCACCCAGAACACAGGCAATCTTTTAACAACCACCCAGAACAACTTAGCAACCTCCTAGCAACCACCCAGAACATGGGCAATCTTCTAACAACCAACCCAGAACACCCTAGCAACCTCTTAGCAACCACCCAGAACAAGAGCAATTTCCTAACAACCACCAAGAACACCCTAGTAACCTCATAGCAACCACCCAGAACAGTAGCAATCCCCTAACAACCAACCCAGAACACCCTTGCAACCACCCAGAACAACTTAGCAACCTCCTAGCAACCACCCAGAACACAGGCAATCTTCTAACAACCAACCCAGAACACCCTAGCAACCTCTTAGCAGCCACCCAGAACAAGAGCAATTTCCTAACAACCACAAAGAACACCCTAGTAACCTCATAGCAACCACCCAGAACAGTAGCAATCCCCTAACAACCAACCCAGAACACCCTTGCAACCACCCAGAACAACTTAGCAACCTCCTAGCAACCACCCAGAACATGGGCAATCTTCTAACAACCAACCCAGAACACCCTAGCAACCTCTTAGCAACCACCCAGAACAAGAGCAATTTCCTAACAACCACCAAGAACACCCTAGTAACCTCATAGCAACCACCCAGAACAGTAGCAATCCCCTAACAACCAACCCAGAACACCCTTGCAACCACCCAGAACAACTTAGCAACCTCCTAGCAACCACCCAGAACATGGGCAATCTTCTAACAACCAACCCAGAACACCCTAGCAACCTCTTAGTAGCCACCCAGAACAAGAGCAATTTCCTAACAACCACCAAGAACACCCTAGTAACCTCATAGCAACCACCCAGAACAGTAGCAATCCCCTAACAACCAACCCAGAACACCCTTGCAACCACCCAGAACAACTTAGCAACCTCCTAGCAACCACCCAGAACACAGGCAATCTTCTAACATCCACCCAGAACACCCTAGCAACCTCCTAGCAACCACCCAGAACACAGGCAATCTTCTAACAACCACCCAGAACACCCTAGCAACCTCATAGCAACCACCCAGAACAGTAGCAATCCCCTAACAACCAACCCAGAACACCCTTGCAACCACCCAGAACAACTTAGCAACCTCCTAGCAACCACCCAGAACATGGGCAATCTTCTAACAACCAACCCAGAACACCCTAGCAACCTCTTAGCAACCACCCAGAACAGTAGCAATCCCCTAACAACCAACCCAGAACAACTTAGCAACCTCTTAGCAACCACCCAGAACAAGAGCAATTTCCTAACAACCACCAAGAACACCTTAGCAACCTCCTAGCAACCACCTAAGCACTTTAGCAACCACCCAGAACACCCAGCACTGTTTTACACAAGTAAACGCTGCTCACATCAGAAAAGACAAAAATCCAGAGACTAAAACAAACATTTAAAATATCTTTAAGACTGCAAACAGTGATTCATTGCTAGTAACATGACCACACTCAAAAATACAATTATTAAGCAATACAAGTCATTTATTTTGCTACTTCGTTAGCTGACTAAGGCTTATGCAATAATGCAATATAAACTTGCACATTTAAATAATGTAATAATAATAATAATGACAATGACAGCTTCATGTCTAACTCTTCTCCTCGCCAGGCTTCTTGCGGTCAGGAATGAACTTACAGTGGTTGTAAACAGAATGAATGTGTTTACAAATGAAACTCACTGGTGTGCCTTAAGTTTATCCGAGCAAACCTGTGGACGACCACAGCCGCTCTCAAGCTCTGTTTAGTTTACCGTAGTAATATTTACAGAGCGTGTCTTTCCCTGGTGTCCTCACACGACCCTGCTATACCAGCACCTTCCCTAAACATTCAAAGGTTTCAGAGGATGAGAATAATGAGAATTCCAGTCAAAGCCCGGACAATATCGTTCATCCACCCCGGCAGCTCTGAGCATTCCAGAGAGGATTCATCTCAGCGTGAGACGGCTCTTCAAAAGCTCCCCGAGACCATAAACTCTCCCGCTCCTGGTGTGAGGAGCCTGTGGCGCTGGTTTACAGCCGTGATTACCGTCGAGAAGGTTCCTCCCTTTTGTCTCCTCAACATAGATCACTTTACAAATGAGCTCTCGACTGTTTCTCCTAGACAACAGTGACAATGGCAAACCCAGTCATCTGACCTTCAGAATGAAATCAACAATGTTTCAGTGTTTATTTTAGAACTATTGACTCATTTGGGTCTGTTTTAAATTCTCCTCAGGAAACATTTGAATATTTGAAAAGTTTAAAAACTTTAAAACCGGCCATTTCTCAAGACGACCCAATTGACAGTTGGTGGTTTGGTGTCAAATGGTTGACATTCTGTGATGGATCACTAATGAGTTAACAGTTTGGAGAGGTTATTCCACTGTTTTCAAGACAACATGTGTTGATATTCCTCACACAAAACCCAGAACTTCTGCTATTAATTCAGCAAATGTTTATATGTGAAAGTAGGGGTGTATGATACTTACAAGAAAATGATATCTTGATATTTTTTTGGATTTTCTCGATAATTAGACGATATTTCGCTGAGTGTGTTTATTGTGTTGGCACCTCTGGCAGGTTTAGGACAGTTTTTAAAATATTCTTCACATTCTGTGTGGTAGTCAGTTTGCTGCAGTGAGAGAAATCATCTTTTCCATAAGTTTAAATCGACTTTCACCTTTTATGGGCATTCCTACCTTTATAAAGCCTATTTTTTTACCTAATTAAATGTATGCATCAACTTTTGTGTCAAATTAAATTGGGATAATAAGACACAATAAGGCTGTTACCAATCAAATGAAATCAGTATCAACAAAATTAATCTTTGAGGAAACAGAAGCATTTATACACATTTACACAGATTGTTTAATGCAGCTCAGAGGGACATGAATGTGTTTAACCTGCAGTTACAAACGCATAAATAATGTTTTGATGTTTTAAACATAAAATGTTGAATATTGATATTTGCAATATTTTTATTTTTTTTAAATGAAAAGATTCTTTAAATGTGAAATTAAAACCGGCAGTAGGTGGCAGTAAGTCACTGTTAATGAGTGAGTCATTGAATTTGAACCGATTCATTCAAACGGCTGATTCATACAGGAATGAAGCATTTGACTGTCTTAATGAGTGAGTCATTGAATCATGTGATCATCACAAAAATGATTTGTTCATTCAGTAACAAAACTCAGACGCAAAACAGTCCTGTGGCTTTGTTTGGAACTATTTTTATGGCAAAAACAGGCAATATGGTGTCTAAAATGTAAGTCACTTAATATTAACTTCTTGTTTATTGAATAGTTGTATAAAATCAACACCACATTTGTAATCATGCTGATATTTTGAGAAAAATATCTCTTGATTAAATATATTAACTTTTATAAAAGATATACAGAGGTATTTTTGCCTCTTATCTTGAATATTGAGGGTATTATAAATAGATTTTAACAGACTAAATCATGCAGTAAAAGTTTGCACTCTAAGCGCACAAGCGCACTAGTCTAACCTACTTGACTACATCACGTGCACTCTCTAGTAAAGTGAGGGACATGTCAGATCGCGCATTGTTGTCATGATATCGTCGTAAACGATATACATCGCACACCCCTGTGTGAAAGCAATGGTTTAAATGTCATTCAGAGCTGTTACAGTGGAAGATTAAACCACTGGAACATTAGTCAGAAACTACTGCGCTGGCTTGAGATCTCCGTCTTCAGCCTCATGTGACTGAATTGCAAATTCAATGCTAATCTGGAGTGTCATGAAAGGCTCTCTGTTCCTCTGCTCAAATATGGAGAAGATCGCCCTGGAGAAAGCCGGAACTGATCGATGCTCCGTCCGCAATGAAATGATTGCACAGTAATAAGAAAATTGCAGGGAAATGCAATGCATTTCTTCCGCAAACCTGCGTCGAACAATGGAGGCTTTGTTGGGTTGCCAGGCAGATTCGTGTTGCTGCTGTGGATGGTTCACTTTGTTCTTGGGTGGCTGTATGTGCAAGATTTATTACAGATGATGCACAGATATTATCTGTAAAAACAGCAAGATAAATACAAGCGTCAAACACAAAGCCCCTCATTCTTATCAGAGAACAGACGCAGCAGTGATTCGATGACCTCATGACCTCACAGGAAGACAAACTCCACCCTCTTCTCAAACGTTTCTGTCATGGTTTACTCGTTTTGCTCATGACATTACAAACCTGCATGCTGTTATTCTGTTATTCTGAAGCCTAAACCTCACTAAATGAAATGTAAGAAGCTTGTAGCTTCTAGATTCACAGGAGCTTCCATTAGCTCATCTCGTAATCTTTCCCAGAGTGCCCGTGTGTTTGATGGTTGAACATCCAGACGATAAGAGTTCAGCGCACCACACCCAGTGACAGGGGTGGGAAACTCCACTTCCTGTCCTCCCAGCTGCTCTAGTGCTGATAGGACGTGTGTGTGGATTTACTCCACAAACATCACCCTGTCCTTCCTCTACGCTGCTCTCCACGGCCCGGGAGCTTCCCAGCCAGATTTCACACACCCACACATTCTGAAACACACACCACAACCCCAGAGACAAACCAGAGCCAATAACATACCACTGTACACACACTCGAGCGCAGGGCTCAGGACGGCTCGTACCACAGACAAGACTGTTTAAAATCTCACTTGAGATTAAATGGAGTGCAAACAGAGACTAGTGCTGATACATCTGAGAGCTCCGTGAGCAAAGAAAGAGCAACTTATGAGCAAGAAAATGTTTCTTGCCCCAGGGTTATTACAGTTGCTAAACTAAAACTAAATCAATAATAATAATAATAAAAAATGTTACTTAAAACAAGTAACGGTTTCATTTTTCAATTTCTAGCAACCACTCAGAACAACTTCAGACCCTAGCAACCTCCTAGCAATGACCCAGAACACCCTAGAAACCTCCTAGCAACCAGCCAGAATACCTTAGCAATCTCTTAGCAACCACACAAAACACCTTAGCAACCTCCTAGCAACCACCCAGAAAACTGCCAAGTTGCAACCTTTTAACAATGACCCAAAACACCATAGCAAACACCTTCAGACCCTAGCAATCTCCTAGCAACGACCCAGAACACCCTAGCAACCTCCTAACAACCAGCCAGAACACCTTAGCAACCACACAGAACACCTTAGCAACCATCTATCAACCACCCAGAACACCCTAACAAGTTGCAATCTCCTAGCAACGACCCAGAACACCGGAACAACCACTCAGAACATCTTCAGACCCTAGCAACCTCCTAGTAACTACCCAGAACACCTTAAGAACCTACTATCAACCACCTAGAACACCCTGGCAAATTGCAACCTCTTAGATAAACACCCTAGCAACCACCCAGAACACCTTCAGACCTTAGAAACCTCCTAGCAACCACTCAGAACACTCTGGCAACCACAGAGAACATCTTAGCAACCTCCTAGAAACCACCTAGAACACCCTGGCAAGTTGAAATCACCTAACAATAACTCACAACACCCTAGCAACCACCCAGAACACCTTCAGACCTTAGAAACCTCCTAACAACCAGCCAGAAGACCCTAGCAACCACCCAGAACACCTTCAGACCTTAGAAACCTCCTAACAACCAGCCAGAACACCTTAGCAGCCTCCTAGCAACCACCTAGAACACCCTGGCAAGTTGCAACCTCCTAACAATGACCCACAAACCCCTAGCAACCACCTAGAACACCTTCAGACCCTAGAAACCTCCTAGCAACAACCCAAAACACCCTAGCAACCACCCAGAGCACCTTAGCAACCTCCAATTTCTATTTTTGATTTAGTTTGACTTGATGTACTAAAACAACTAAAATGGAAATGAAAATTAATGAAAAAAACTGTTCTATAGTCAAAACTACGGTCTAACTAAACTATAGTCATTAAAAATGAATAAAAAAAATGACAAAACACAATGAAATAAAATAAAATATAAAAATACCCAAAAACTTAAACTTATTTCATTTCAGCTAGCTGCCAAGGCAACATTTCTCATTTTCATTTAGTGGATGTACTAACATAACTAAAAGAAACAGTGACAAAAAACTTTAACTAAAACCACAAAGACACACACACACACACACACACACACACACACACACACACACATATGTAATTACGAACTATAATTGCGTCTCAATGACACTAAAATAACCCTGTCTCACACTCGATCAGTGAGCAGCAGTGCTCGATGTGTCGCTGGTTGTTAGGTCATTTCTGGTCATTATTTGGGATCAGTCCCTCGGGACGGCTGCACCACCCCTCCCTTCTCCTTTACACATTCTTCCCTGCTTCCTGAAGATACGGCTCCAGGGAGAACGGCAGCGCGGGCAGGAAAAGGAAAAGCCTGGTGCAGCCGGGCGGAAAATACCAGGCTTGACAAACAGGGGCCACAACATTTGTCATCCTCCACCACAAAAACAAAAGTGCACAAAGAAAAAGTGCTGCATAAACACAAAGCTAATGAAATTAAAAGTTAAGGCAGAATAATTAACTGTTTCATAGTCTAACGGTGCTTAATTAATTCCAGGAACTTGTAGAGGGAAACGAAGCGCTCTAACACAAGTAATAAAGACCGTCAGCGTAATGGACAGACCACAGCGCCGTGATTTATGACCGAAGGGACTCGAACTACACTGCAAAGAAAATGAAACGACCGTCCGAAGCCGATGAGAACTGCTTAAGATTGTCTGAGCAGATGAATATGTACGCGGCATGTTTTCTGATTAAATCTCAGCGCGGTCGGAGTCATCGAGACGGGATTAAATTTCCCTAAATCCAGATGATCTTTAAGCGAGAGCATAAATTTGACTGAATAAGATGATCTCGTTGGACCATCTGCACAGAGAACAGAAGGTTATCAGGCATTTATATTCATCTGACGGATGAACAGATCTTGATATTGACGTTAATCACAGTATATCATGGCACTGGACATCAGATCCCACCACAGAAGAACAAAGAGGGGAAGGAATCTGGACTTCCTGTTGACAACAAACCACCAGGTTTAAGCAATCGGTGCCACACTGCAAAATAACCGGCAAAGTAAAACAAACATTTATTTTGCGTTTAAGAGGTTTTCCTCTGGACACTAAAGCACCAGCGTCCGATAATGACATTACTGAAGTGTGGCGTGGCGATGGCTCGCTCGCCGGGATCCACACGACACGAGCGGCTGGAACCGATGAGAAGTGACAGCGGGCCAGAGGAGAGCCGTACGGTCACATGACTCACTCCGGCCCTACAGGCCACAATTCACACACATCCACTGGTGAGAAACACACTGACGGACGGACAGCAGGTACTAGGACAGCAGACAGTTCTCGTTTAATACGCTCTCTTTCCCCCGGTCTCTATATTTCCGCTCTTGTTCTCCTAACATGCAGCAGACGTGTTTCGGGAGGATCGAGTTACACTCCCCCAACATTTGCCCTCCACATTGATTTCTATAAATGGAACATTGATTGTGAGCAAAGTTCAGGAAACGCAGCCAAAACTCCACCCTGAACAAACCCTCTGACCCGAAGAACAGCTCGTCGTGCTCGTGTTTCGCTGCTTATACGCTCAAAAAACTCTATTTTAAAATATCGATACTGACATTATTTATTAAAACGAAGGCATATCAATGTCAATCAGAGATTTCCATCATTGTACAGGAAACACACTCCTGGTCAGTAAAATCCCCCCTAACGTCTTCAGTTCTGCTGGATTGCACACTATCAGTCGAGCGGGAACGAGATTCGGCTGTGTTTTTGAGTAACTCCTGTGATACACGAGAAGCATCAGTCTTTGATCTCTTTCCTCTCTGATCCTTCAGTTTGAAGGGCAAAGGAGACGTCGTGAGATCAGCGAGTCGATCTCTCTGGAATTACTGAAGGGAGGAATATAATCACCGCAAACAAACACTAATTGGAAGCTAATTTTGTTAGCTCTTGCCTGGCTGATTTATGGCCTCCGGGTCGGTATGAATAATTAACAGGCGTGGCGTGGATCGAGGCGCTGGACGCATTACGGCCACTGGATGCATTTGACTACGATAAGATGCAAAATATGAGTGCTGTTTACATGAGCAAAACCAAGTCAAATACACTCTAAAATTATACAAATGATAGAGTGACAGAGTACATTATATCCTCCTGAGACCCCCAAATGTTTTTTTTTTTTTTAAATTTAGTATTTTTTCACGTCATTATATTGTTTAGAGCATAAGAAACAAATGAAAAAATAACATTTTTAAAAAATTATATTTTATTCATATGTTATGCTATGTCCTCTGTAGTGGACACCAGGACTAAGTTGTTTAAAAAATAAAATGACATGAAATGACATGTATAGGCAAAAACAATGGGATTTTTTTTTTTAATCACCAATCAATTTTTAGGCTTCAGGATTGTTTTTAACCAAACTTTGTATAAAGATGATTCTCAACTATGTTATGAAACATATAATGGAATTAATTGATATACCATTTTACTTTATGCAGTATGAAGGTAAAATGGCCATACATGGGTTTTCCCATTCAATACAATGTATCTATACACTGTATCTAATTTGCATATTAATGTGTTCTTGGAGCAACATGCAATGAAAAAAGAAATGTAATAATGGGAGCAATAATTGGCAACATTTTCATAATAATATCTAATAATTAATAGGAATATTGATATATAATTTCTTTCCCTATTCACTTGTTGTGTCTCCTGAAATGCCTGATAAACATGATTTAAGTCCCGGTGTCCTCTACAGTGGACATGTATGAAATCAATGTTCTGTTTCATAACAGAAAATCATATTTTGATTTGAAACCCCATAACATTTTCCTGAGATGTTGATTTATAATAAACAATTGGAAAATTAATCCGATTTAAATAATCACAAAATATTATCATATTGCCATAAGAATGCTAATTTTCATTTTTTTAGTCATATTTAAAGACCAAGAAGTTGTTGTTGTAATGGGGAAACCTCTAAAAATCTGGTATCTCTGCAAAGCCCTGAATGTGCTCTTTACAGGACATCCAGACTTAAAACTGTGACATGTATGATGTCAGAGAAAACCACTAAAATATAATGTCCACTACAGAGGACAGAAGTCTATTCCTGGGTCCCAGGAGGATATGAGAAAATACTATTTCAGTTTTTCTACTTCAAAATTTCATGTTTAATTCAATGTGGTTACTTGCCATTTCTTTGTATAAAATTTACTAGCAATTTCTGAGTAAATGCAACACCAAATTTTTTCAGTGTATGAATATATCCTGGATTTATGGAAGCTTGTTTCTGCCACTAAATAAAAAAATTAAAAAGGTAATTACAACTTTATCTCACAATACTGACTTTTTTCTCAGTATTGCAAGATTTAAACTAGCAATTGTGAGTTATAAAGTCAGAATTGCGAGATATAAAGTTGGAATTGCGAGATATAAAGTCGGAGTTGCGAGATATAAAGTCGGAATTACGAGATATAAAGTCAGAATTGGGAGTTATAAAGTCGGAATTGCGAGATATAAAGTCGGAATTGCGAGATATAAAGTCGGAATTGCGAGATATAAAGTCGGAATTGCGAGATATAAAGTCAGAATTGGGAGTTATAAAGTCGGAATTGCGAGATATAAAGTCGGAATTGCGAGATATAAAGTCGGAATTGCGAGATATAAAGTCGGAATTGCGAGATATAAAGTCGGAATTACGAGATATAAAGTCAGAATTGGGAGTTATAAAGTCGGAATTGCGAGATATAAAGTCGGAATTACGAGATATAAAGTCGGAATTGCGAGATATAAAGTCAGAATTGCGAGATATAAAGTCAGAATTGCGAGATATAAAGTCGGAATTACGAGATATAAAGTCAGAATTGGGAGTTATAAAGTCGGAATTGCGAGATATAAAGTCGGAATTACGAGATATAAAGTCGGAATTGCGAGATATAAAGTCGGAATTGAGAGATATAAAGTCAGAATTGCGAGATATAAAGTCGGAATTGAGAGATATAAAGTCAGAATTGCGAGATATAAAGTCAGAATTGCAAGTTATAAAGTTGGAATTGCGAGATAAAAAGACGCAATTAACTTTTTTTTTATTTAATGGTGGTAACAAGCTTCCACAAAAATAGATATAAAAATTATAGTAAAAAATAAAATAAAAAACTCCAGATCACATGATTTCATAGTAAGTAATCAGGTCTGTATCACACAAATGATTAAAAATACTACAGTTAAAAAATAAATACAAATATTTATGCTTGCCTTAGAAAAAACAACAACTAAACAGCATCTGCTGCTTCTCTCCTCCTCTTCTTCCTCTCATTAAACAAGCAAGAGTTTGGCTCAGCCTTCATTGGCAGAGAAAGACGGATTAGAAGAAGCCGAGGTGAAGAATGTCCGTCTTGACTGGATCTGTAAGAATGAAGGATGCTGGTGTGGACAGAGTCCATCTCAGAGGGCCGGCTGACATTTCACTGGTGTTTGTCTGAAGGAGGTTACAGGAGGCGCAGACCGCCTGAAGTCTCTGAATGTCAGACTGTCCACCAGATCTTCTCCGCTTGTTCTGAAGCAACATGCAAGACGACAGTGTGGGTCACAACATTCTGCTCGAGAGAGCGCTGTAAAATCAAGGGAATACAACGCAGCGAGCGATCATCATCGCGCTGACATGAGCCGCTCGCGACCGCACGAGCCCCATCCTGTTCCAGACGCTACATATTTCATGAGGACAAATTTGCAAAACAGAACTTACAACCCTCGCCTGAATATTTCATGGAGTCTCGCGCTGCGCTCCCGTGTTTATGGATTCTATATGCTGGTTATTAGAGCAGAAATAAGAGCTTCTGCTGCGTAAATGAGAGTCACACACCTGAGCGGCAGAAGAGAGGAAATTTACCATGCATTAAAATTTCATATTGGCAATCAAACTGCATTAAAAGTTTGGGTTCAGTAAGATTATTTTTTGCTTTTTGAAACAAATTAATACTTTTATTCAGCAAGGACAAATTAAGTCGATCAAAAGTGACAGTAAAAACATTTATAATGTTACAATGTAGGGTAAACGCTGTTCTTTTGAATTCAAAGAATCATGAAAAATTAAATGCATCACAGTTTCCACAAAAATATGACTGTTTTCAACATTGATAATAATCATAAGTGTTTCTTGAGCAGCAAATCATATTAGAATGATTTCTGAAGGATCATGTGACACTGAAGACTGGAGTAATGATGCTGAAAATTCAGCTTTGATCACAGGAATAAATTACACTTTACTATATATTCACATAGAAAACAGCTGTTTTACATTCTAATAATATTTCACATTTTTTACTGTATTTTTGATCAAATAAACACAGCTTTGTTGAGCAGAAGAGACTCTTTCAAAAACATTAAAAATTTCGCCAACCCAAACTTTTAAAGGATAATGTAGGATGTTTTTGTGCATCTTCAGTCTAAAAGTTAGTAAAGTTGTTAGAAGAAGCACACGTTCTGACAGATTTTCATCAGCAAGGGTCAAACTATCACTATTATAATTGCTTGTTTGCTTTTTTAACGCCATACCATCCTATTTTCATGGCGAAAATAAACTCTATCAGGTTTAAACTCTATAATGTCTCTAATAAGGTTCCCAGCAATTATTTACATCCCAAAACGTGTCCATGTGATCGTCACATACAGGATCCAGAATGAACACTGGACTCTGTCTGCACACATAAGATCACATGAATGCGTTCAGGGTCGCAGGATGGACAGACGGAGTGAAGGATGATAGAAATGTCAGCCGTTAAATGGCAGCGAGTGCCCAGCGGTGTTCGGTCCCTCCATGCGCCGCTTGTCTGCTCCGATCCGTCATCGTTACAGAGATGCAGCACCTCAGGAGACGGGCTGCCAGCGCCCGAGGTAACCTTTACCCCTCCGTCGCACGCTTTTACGCGGCCTGGAGCGTCTGTCAGAGCCTGCTGTCAGAGCCGCTGCTTATCGCTCACGATCGGCCGGAAGACGCTGCGTCGCAACCTTCACGCTCATCATCACCTCCGCCTGAGGCTCAAAGAACCAGTTCACTGTCATCATCACCTTCCTCCATATTCACATGATCGTATTAAATCGTTCCTTCCAGCAAACTATCAGAAGCTCGCACTGTTCACTAAGGGTAAAACACTGTCCATTCAGCAGGTTTCTAAAGTTTAATGGCTTTGATGGGTCACATCTCACACCCGAATTATACTTTTGTCTTGACGAGAACATGTCCAGGTCACATTTCACCTTCAAATCACAAGAAAAACACAAAGAAAAAATGCTAATACTTTACAAATTAGTGCATGAACTAACAATGAAGGGTACGTTTGTTGTTAGTTGTATTTTTATTAACAGTACTTATACTGTATTTATTGTTAGTTCAGATAATTAATATTAACAGATACAACTTTCTCTCTCTATATATATATATAATTACATTTTCATGATTTGTTATCGCAACATTTTTTGTTTTGTCAAATCAACTTCAATAATTAATGTGGTTCAGATAACTTAATATTTTGAGTTTCTGTTAATTAAATCAATTGCCTTCATTGTATTAACTCAAATTTTTAATTTCAATGAACACAAAATTTTAAGGCAACCAGGTAACTTACATTAAGTTAAACCAACAATTCTTTATATATAAATATAAAAGTATATTTTATATAAAGTACATTATTATTATCATAATAGAATTTTATATAAAATCTAAATATTTTATATTTCGTATATTTATATTTTTTCACATGCGTGTTTTTGCTTTTTTAATTCTTTTTTTTTTTTGCATTTTTAATACATTTTTTAAATTAAATCACCTCATTTCACATTACAATAATGAGAATTTTTAATCACTATAATGAGAATTGGAAGGTAAATTAGCTTAATTGCCATAAAAATAATGTCACAATGCAAAACAATGTTCATTAAGGCTTCATTTGCTTCATGATAAATATAATTTCTTGCATATTTCTTTTGATTTGGGTGTGAAATATGACCTGGACACACTCTTGACAGAACGATAATGAGAATGCATAAATGCAATGAGAATTGCGAAAGTAAATTTGATTAATTTTCACTGAATAATGGAAATTAAACACACAATGCTGCAATGCAATTCATTCAAATCACGGTACATTTAAGGCAATGCAACAAAGATTTACATGATGCATAAATGACACATATTATATATTCTTAGTTTTTAATAATACATCAAACATTTTTTACATTATTGTAACATGTTTTTGGGGTAAAATGCATGATAATAATGTCGCAGCGGTGTCATTTTCCTTATGCAAAATATAATTTCTTACAAACCGGGTCTAAAATGTGACCTGTACATGATCTCGACAGATTTCATGAGATTCATCCCTAAATCTGGATGCAAAAATCCCCTCCTGACCTCACGTCAAGACTCCCGCCACCTGTCAATCATGAAGACGTATCATAAATGCAAAGAAGGAAGAGAAGAATTAGAGTGTGATGTGTAAGAGGATAACCGCACCAGGTCACCGTCTTAATCTCCAAACCAGAAACACTTACAATAAACTTCCATCTGGGCGTCAGTGATGATATTAATGGAGAGTTTCTCATAATTGCTTTCCTGATGTCAGATAATACACACGCGTCTAATCCTGACCTGCTTTCACTGGAGCCCGAGGACCAGGGAAATAGCGTCTCATGAATAGCAGATGATTATTCAAAGAGAGAATTTCCATATCATTTCCACTCTACATGTGTTCTAAACAGAGTTTATTATCATAGAGACTCCGAGAGCCTTTCCTAATGGATCAGAACGCCACGTCTTGATGCTTGAATATGCACTAAAGATGGCCAAATAATGTCATCTGAATTACATCACACTCGCTGCATCAATTCTGGAGCATTCTGAATATGATTCGATTTTTACATGGCTGAAGAAAACAAAAGAGGATAGAATATAACACTATAATAACTATAACACTACTAAGAATACCTCAAAAAGCACTTAAATTTGTAAAACTGGGAGTGTGTCCATAAAAACACCTACATTTACTGGAAAACGCCTCCTGAAGAATCTCACAAGCAGTATTTCAGGGCAGTAACTCATGATGGTGAAATGCATGTGGGCAGAAACGCAGTTCTGTTTTCCCTAAACATGGAGACGGAGAGTCCTACAGCACTGCTGACTTGGATGTTTCCTCACTGAGGTTTATTAAAAAAGGGATGTGGAGTTAAAGCCAAGATCCCGGCGGGGAACGGACAGCAAGCCTCCCCGAGAGAGCTGGAGCAATGCTTCCCAGGAGAACCAGAGATGATGAAATACTTCACACACACACACACACACGCTCTGATGTGAGCGCTATAATCAATAGGGCGACAAATGAACCTGCACAATTGACTTCAGCTTGTTCATTCATTATTAACGGCTCAGGCTAAATGAACTTAAATTGAAGTAGCAGGCGTTTGACAGCCCTAAGCTTCTCATTTAGCATTCAGCAACAAATCTTAATGTGAGGGCGACTGAAACACAGATACAGCTCCCAAGACGCTTCAGGACACTCGTGATTATGAACCAAAGGTGGACACTGTTTACTCACCGAGAAAAATAACTCCAGAAGTTTTAAGCTTTCACTCCTAATCATAACGACTGAGTCTTATTTTATTGAGATACTATTATAGGGTCATTCCGCATAAACTCAACCCCGGCTCAAATTTTTGGTTTTGTTAATATTTTTTCAAACATAAATAGTCATGAAATCCAAAATATTAAATTTTCGCAAATGTATATTTACTGAGTAATCCACGGTTTTGTAGAGTGAGGTTAAAGTGACCATTTTCACCTGGAGCCAAATTAGAGCGGTGTAAAAATGACTTTATAAAGATGGCAGCATCATTATTTTATTATGACACAGAGATTGGTAGATCTATTAGTGAAATCTGTTGACTTTATCAGTCTTGGTGTCATTATATGCCAACGGTGACCGTTCAAAAATGCACTTCTTGTGTTTTTTCCTCAAGTTTGCATGCCTGTAACTCAAGAAGTGTTAAAGATATCTTAATATCCTCTTAGATTCTGGTTCTTAACAAACTTTCCTTTTGGTATCTTCATTTTAAAGGCCCTCGATGGTTCAATCCCAGAGATATGGAGATCTTAATGCAGCTCCATGAGTAAATTGGTCAATTGTACACATTTTCAGTGGCCAAAAACAAAATGTGGGTCACTTTGAATACAGCTGATACTTCTCTGTTTTAAAGAGGAATATCTGAAGAACAAATAAAGTTAAAACTAGAAATGTATCTTGTGTTTTTCTATCAACTCAATTGCACAGAACATTCCTGTCTGAGTGCCATAAATACTCCTTTTCCAAAGATTGCATGTGTGTAACTCTAAAAGTATTCAAGTTATCTTAATATCCTCCTAATTTTTAATTCTTAATAAACTTTTCTTTTGGAATCTCCATTTTTAAGGCTCTTTATAATTCAGTCCCATAGATCTCAAAACAGCTCCATGTTCAAATGGTTGAATTTTACCCAATTTCAAAATGGTATTTTGGTTGATTTGACACGGAATGACCCTATAGTTTTTATTTTATTTTTATGTTTTCCATTCTAATTTTAGTTAAAGTTGTAGTCATTTTATTATTATTTTTTTAAAAATGTAACCCTGTGAGGACTCTTAATCGACATGTTACACTGAGATGTGGGTGTCGTGTTTTTCAGCTCTTTAATATCCCAGCATTCATGAGTTTATAAGAGTTTCACCTGCTTATTTTCCACCACAGTGTTCCAGCTCACAGAAATCAGGTCACACGCCGCAACTTCCACCGAAGGTTTTCCGATGCATCAGACGCAATAATTGGAGCTATCAGCGATACATCAAAAGAAATCCCTGTGGGAACTGCAGCGGATTCAAGGTTCGTCTTTCTGGAGAGTTAATTAAGATGCGAGCTGTGATTCAAAGGGACACTGGAGTGTTTGGGTGTCAAACTAAAGAGTAAATCAGAAAGATTATTTTAAACAGACCCTATTATTCTTTAGTGTGTAATGTTGCTGTTTCAGTTCTTCTCTATATCAGTGTTTCTGAACTCCATCTTGAGTCACAATATTCCTCATTTAAATAATTAATATGCAGAATAAAGGGGCGGGGCCTGGTTGAGTTAGTTAGTAGTGTGTTATGGTAAGGGGCGGGACATTTCCCAAACACCAATCACAACACACTGCTCCAGCCGACCAATCAGAGCACATTGTGCTTTTCAGAAGGAGGGGCTTCATAGAGACAGGAACTAAACAGAGCGTTACTGACAGACTGGGAAGAGAGGAGCTGCAACAATGGAGAATATGAGGAAAATAATCAACATTCGAGCAGAAAAACAACATCAAGACTACATAATATGCACACATGCACACGACCGGCTGGGAACCCGAGGTAAACATGCACAGATGACGGATCTGAGGGCCTGCACTGAAAAGATCAGAAGCTGAGGAGGGGGTCGAACTCCGAAGGGTCCCGACCCGCAGAAACACGCAGCAGGTGGTTTGACAGCGTGCCACTAAAACACACACACACAGACAGGCAAATGTCTGTGAAAGGTCAGCGCTGACACGCCGTCCCCCTGATGGAGACACAATCCAGTGCCGTGGCGGATCTGTGCCGTGTTGCGGTGGAGTGATATTCCCACAGCTCTCCTGCAGAGAGAAGGTCACGTCCGGCCCGCAGCACCACTGAAGTCCTGCTTACCGTCACTCTCAAAGGTCTCGTCCCATGAGCGAGCTGTGAATCTAACTCTGTATCGCTGCTTCGCCTCAAACTATGTCACAAAAACAAACCATTTGTGAACATTGTTAGCCGTGAAAAGCATTGAACACGCACACATCTTTAAAGCGGACTTACTGAAGAATATTTAAAGGGCTGGTTGATTATGATGTGACTTTTTTAACTTTAGTTAGTGTGTAATGTTGCTGTTTGATCATAAACAACATCTGCAAAGTTACGACGCTCAAAGTTCAATGCAAAGAGAGATATTTTCTTTTAGAAAAATCACTTTTTAAGGCTGGTAGGGACTACAACGAGCTTCTTCCCGGGTTGTGACATCACAAACCCTAAAATTTACATAAACCCCGCCCCCGAGAACACGCAACAAAGGGGGCGGGGCCATGTTGGGCTGCTTTAGAGAAGAGGAAGAGTTGTTGTAGTAGAGTGTTGTTGACATGCCGTCATTTTACGCCAAACGAGGGTCAATTCAACACAAAAGATGAACATGACGGCACATGCTAGTGGATGAGTTGAATCAACTCCACAGCAACTACATCAATTTATCCACTAACCATTCAGAAACGTCTAAAAGTTGTAACTTCTTCCTGAGTCTCTCCATCAGTGTCGACTCCGGTTTGAACAGTGTAAGGCTGAACACTTTCGTCATTTTGGCTGCGTGAGATTCTCCAGCTTTGTTGTTGTTGAGCTGTTAAAGCTCCGCCCTCTTTTGCTAATTTGCATTTAAAGGGACACACACAAAAACGGCGTGTTTTTGACAAGCAATAATAAATGATCAGTGGGGTATTTTGAGCTGAAACTTCACACACACATTCTGGAGACACCAGAGACTCATATTACATCATGACAGGTCCCCTTTAAAGTAATAGTAAAGCCAAAAAGGTTTCTGAGACACCCAAGTATTGTCATTGCCTGTAATCTCACATATGCTGATCCTATAATTACAGCCGCTACTAGAAAGACTCACTTCCCATTCTGTCCTGGGATGAAGGTCTGTGTGTGAAAGTGCTGACGGCTGATTTTCACGAGCATAAACAGCTGTGTGTTCAGTAATCTGTGCCATGTGGCCCAACACACATAGAGACTCAGCAAAACTGCACTTAAATGCACATCTCAGGAACACAAGAGGCTCCGAACGCTCTAAATGTCCCACTGTCTCTGTAATCACAGGCCTGTCGGGAAATGAACTCTTGCTCTGCACTGATGAGGGTTCGTCCGCGCGCCGTGGCGTTTTGAACACTATCTGTTGAGCTCTGCGTCTGTCACGCCCGGCACTCTTTGCAATTTAAGTGTCAGAGAGACGGAGAGTGAGCGCGAGGGCCGTGGAAATGGATTCCTGCGTGACGGGATGACATCGGGTCCGGCCTCCTCTTTAAAGACAGAACAGCCCACCGGAGGAGATCCGGCCTGCAGGTTTGGGAGCAGCGAGGACACCGACTGCTGACAGAAACACACGCGTCCTCCCTTTGACAGCAATTAGCAGTGTCACAGTTTCATTAAAGCTTCAGCTTTCAGCTTAACCCGGTTCTTTAGAGCGGAGATAATAGGACGTCTATCCATGCTGTTACAGTCAGGCTTTGTTCAGGAAGTGGCATGAAGTTGATCTCATGGATACAGAAGCAGAAACAAAGCAAGAATCACGGGTTTGGGGGAAACGCATCGATCAGGGTTTAGTGCTCTGAAATGAACTGAGAATGCCTTTTACATGACAAATTCTGAATTTGAATTGAGGCAAACAGGACCTACGACTGAAGAGAACGACTGCATGTCTCAGCCGAGATGAAGGTGTCATCGGGTCAACTGTGCTGAATGTCTCATCAGCCTGTGCAGGAGTGTGTGTCTGCTCGTGGTCTGTTAGTATTAGTATGCTCGGTTCGCAGACGGCGATGCTGCGTCCCGCTGTTTGCTATTACTGCCCCTCCAGTGACTAAACAGAGGCTGCGAAACGCCCGTGGCTGGACTCGATTAGCTGCGAGAGACCTTCCCATTCAGTTCCACTGCGTAAACCCTCCGCAGGGGCCCGGCGACGGTTCACGCTTGAAAGCAACACTTAAGAATCTGACAACAAACCAAACTGCTTCAATTTAATCCATCTCCCTGGGTGAGAGGAGTTAGAGGTAAACATATGCCCTCATTATTTGCACTGCTGCATCTTGAGATTGCCGTTTCACTGTGGATATATGCAGACGTTACACCGCTGAAGAACACAAACTGTCCTGATATTACAGTCGAAATGACCCCGTTTACCTTTACAATACACGTTCCAGGTGTTATTGTTCCCAGTGCAAGTTCTTCTAAAAAGAAAAAGTGTTTGACATCAACTACTGCACCGACCTTACGAGAGTGCAGAAATGCATCACATTATAATACGGTTCTGTTTCGTGTTGGCTAGATCATGAACTTTGCCTAATACAAAAAAGGGAGTTGGAGAGTTTGGAATATTTGGATGAGGCCGTAAGTATTGAGGAAAAGCCAATGACCTACTTATTCATTCGTTGTAAGGGTGAGTCTTACAAAATACCCACCCTCTCAAGAGAGGGGAGCAAATTAGCCATGATGGGACGAAAGCCACAGAACAAACACTCTGTACTGCTGCATGATGGGAAACAACATTACGGCTAAACCCAAGAGAAGGGCGTCTCCCAACTGCCCCGGTTTACTAATGGAAATGAAGCGCTCATTCATGGAAAGAGAGAGAGAAGCGCTGCTTTCAAGTGTGCTGGGAAGAGGTTTGGACATTATATACAACCGGTCAAATGTTATGATGTTCTTCTGCTCATCAAGGCTGCATTTACTTCTGGTGAAAATGTGAAATATTTGTACAATCTATGTGAATATATAGTGAAGTGTAATTTATTCAGCATCATTAGTTCAGTCTTCAGTGTCACATGATCCTTCGGAAATCGTTCTGAGATGATGATTTGCTGCTTATGTTGGACCGGCCGAATGAGCTACACCACACAAACAAGCATTCACAGTGATCCTCTGGCATTGTTTCTCAAACACACGATCATCCAGACTCTTCTTGAAGACGGAGAGCGAGTGCAGTGCTGGTTGTGTGGTTCAGGCCTGTGAGGCAGCTTTCGGGTCTGTCCCTGTTAATGCGGCGCCTGCGGACAGGCCTGCGGCTCCGAGCTCCACCGGCTCCTGCGTCTCACATCTTATCTGCCTGCCTGTCCAAATGACCCTCCTCTCCGAATCTGTGGGCTTTATCTGCACATGTGCCTGTCTGCATCTCGTCTTCACCTGACAGCAATGCAGCCGCCACTCTCACGAACCCCAGTTTAGATCAGTTCTGTGTCACTTCTGCTCGTCTTCAACTTCAGCAAACAAAGTTGCCTGGGTTTTGTGAGATACGCTTCGTTTTTTGTCTCGGTTTGGGCAAGAAGTTGGAAGCACGGCTCTCTGGACCAGCCAAGTAGCGCCACACAGAATGATTTTCTTTTCTTCAATGATCTAAACAGGGATTTGCTTAATTTGGCATCTATTGGATTTCCCCAGCAGAGATTTGCCTCGTTTATCATTGTGGAGGGGCTCATTTCATGCTGCTGGCTCCTCTTCAAGCTTCTGAAGCAGTACGGTACTGCGACAGTGGACAGAAAGGATCTGCTCCGCGAACCCTGCCATCCTTCGGGAAAAGCACTAAAACTAATTCTTTGCTCCATTGGGAGAAACAGTGCAACGTCCAACAAAACCTCAAGTACAATCCAACACTGTTTTTGCTGGGTTAAAAACAACCCAAGTTGGGTTGAAAATGGACAATCCCATCAACTGTGTTGTTTTAACCCAGCGGTTGGGTTATTTTTAACCTAGCAATTGGGTTGTTTTAACCCTGCGATTGGGTTGTTTTAACCCTGCCATTGGGTTGTTTTTAACCCATTGGGTTGTTTTTAACCCTGTGATTGTTTTTAATCCAGCGATTGGGTTGTTTTTAACCCTGCGATTGGGTTGTTTTAACCCAGTGATTGGGTTGCTTTAACCCAGCCATTGGGTTGTTTTTAACCCAGCCATTGGGTTGTTTTTAACCCTGCGATTTGGTTGTTTTAACCCAGCCATTGGGTTCTTTTAACCCAGTGAATGGGTTGTTTAACCCTGTGATTGGGTAGTTTTTAACCCAGCGATTGGGTTGTTTTAACCCAGTGATTGGGTTGCTTTAACCCAACAGTTGGGTTGTTTTAACCCAGTGAATGGGTTGTTTTTAACCCTGCGATTGGGTTGTTTGGGTTATTTTTAACCTAGCAACTGGGTTGTTTTAACCCAGCCATTGGGTTGTTTTTAACCCTGCGATTTGGTTGTTTTAACCCAGCCATTGGGTTCTTTTAACCCAGTGAATGGGTTGTTTAACCCTGCGATTGGGTAGTTTTTAACCCTGCGATTGGGTTGCTTTAACCCAACAGTTGGGTTGTTTTAACCCTGTGATTGGGTTGTTTTTGTTTAAAAATTACTGTACTTCTTGCTTAAAATGAACCCAAAGTATGTTGGAAATGAACATTTATTAATAAGTTTAATGATTAAACAATAAACATTTATTAAATTGCTTATTAATAAATGTTCACATTTTGATTATTATTGCTGCCTCTAGTAATTATGTGTCTGATTTTTAATATCCAACATATTTTGGGTTCATTTTAAGCCAGCCATATAGTCATTTTTAAACAATATTTGGGTTAAATAAAACTACCCAGCATGTTGGTCAAACATTTAACCCAACCACTGGGTCAAAACAAACCAATCACTGGGTTTATCCATACTTAACCTAACTTGGGTTGTTTTTAACCCAGCATTTTTTCGAGTGAAGATGACTGCGACACAGGAGCGACTGTCCGTTCCACAACGCCAAGATTCACGTTCTCGGAACGTTCCGGAAATGTTCTCTCAAAGTTATGAACAAACGTTCTTCCATTAACATTAATAGAACATTCAATGTTATCTAGTCTTTAATAATGTTCTCAAAACATTAGGGTTAGTAATGTAACAACTTGCTTCCCTCCTTTCTAACCACCAATCAAATGATCATTCCATCATCGTTTACATCATTTATATCTTTGCAAAATGTCACTATATTATCGCCCAGCTCTAATCTGATAAACACGACTATAAAGCTGATTTGATGTTTTTTGTCCATACAATGGAAGTCAATTGTTTAGTTCTCAACATTCTACACAGTTTCTTCTTTTGTGTTTCACAGAATAAAACAGGAAAGTCACAGAGGTTTAATGACACAACGGTGAGTAAATGATGACAGACTTTCATCCAATCAGTTCCCAAAGGATAAAGTCAGTTCCTGCCCTGCATTGTTTGACTTGAGTCTTGTGTTTCCTTTGAAAATACGCCACATTACGAAAGCAGAACGGGTTTCGTGTTGACTTAAAGGACCATATCTCACCTGAACATGAAGCCACAGAAAGCCTGAATAGACTCAGAGAGTTTCTATAAAGATATCCTCATTGTGAGGTCTGTCCTCTCGGTAACAAGTTTAGCCCCTAAAAAGCTCAGCTGCTCTAATTTTCAAGAGCGTTCTTAACCTCACTTAACTTTGCCCACGCCACAAGAGATTCCCCCTCCAGTTCCTTGAAAACGAATGACATACATACAGGGTTTCATCCATCAAGAGCAGATGAAATATGAGGTGTTAAGGAGCGGACCATGTCCTGGGGCGCTTCATAAATCCATATATCCTTCCTGCTCGGAGAACAGTGACAATGACCCAAAAACAGGCACACGGAACAAGTGCCACAAGAAAAGCGTGCAGGAGTGCTGATACGGCCGTCAGAACGTGTTTCTGCGTGGATCCGGCAACAAAAATATGAAAATGTTTCTTTTGAAGATTCAGATTTTAAGTGTTACATGAACATTCCATTTTGCAATCATTATGGGAGTGTCACTTTTCTGAACATTCTGAAACGAGTTGAATTCTAACGTTTAAGAGAACCTTGCCAGAACGTTCCCTGTTAGCGGGGAAAACTAACCAACATATATACTGCATATATTCACGTTTAATGTTATATATAGAAGTAAAGCAGCGATGGTTTCTCCACGTCAACGCCTCAGGTGCTCCAGACTTTCATTTTTATCTCCTGCTGTCTCATTCTTACTCTGCATGGGTTTGAAAAACTGTATAATGCCCAATTAAATATTTACACGCATTTGCCTTTCAGCTGTTATTGGGCTCATTTTAATATCATATTCCCTTTGCCTTCTTCTCAAAAGCCCCTGGAGTCGCTGTAAGCACCCAATTCAAGGTTAAAAAGACGTCCCACCGCTGTGAGCATTACTCCAAAAGGAGCTTCAATAAGAAACACTAATGCTGCAGTTTTATTTCGGTTCAATATTAATTTTACAAATTACACACATATTTTGCATAATGTTTATTAATGATCCAGCTCCCTTCGGTGAGCAACTTTCCGGCGCGCTGCTCCACAGTGAATGCTTGCATCAGCAGCATCTGTGCTTCGGCGTTCTTCTGATTCTCCAGCCTGCAGACGTTCAGCACACTACAGCTCTATCCCAGAAACCAACACCGCACTGATGCGTTCGGCCAAGAGAAGCGTAATTAAAACCAAGCCTCTGTTTCATTATCAATACAAACACTGGTTTACTCGGTATGTGCATCATTGGTTTATTAACAAGCATCAAATGAAAACTCAGACCATCATCTATTTTCTAAATGCATCAAAAAAGCATTTGCATTAATAGATTTTGCATCGTGTGAGAGCCACGCCCACATCTCAACATCCAATCAACAACCAATGCAACTTAAGTATGCATTTTTTAATTCATGCATATATCACTTCATGTGGGTGAACATTACAGCACAATCGAATCACTAAAACACAATCATTGCATTTGTCTGAATATTTAACGTCACACACCGAATTATCAAAGAAACAACAGACTGCACTGACGCCATCTTTGCTTCACAATGCTCATTGAAGACAACATGCACATAATAAGCACTGGTTACAGTTTAAAAATAGCCGTTTGGCTCTTGTATTCATCTAAAGTTGTAGAGGAAAACTAATTACAGATGCAACGTGAAGGCTGTGAGCTGAATACACAGAGCGGTTTTCCTCGAGTGTTTCACTGAGACGGTATTCATGCAGCGGCACGGGAGTCTAAACAAGATGTGCCATTATTAAAATGGAAAAGGCCTCCATTTTGGCTCTAACTGTTCTGGCATTTCCTGCGTTCCCGTGGCCGAGCGGGCTCTGAAAGGGCAGGTTCAATGTCAGCACTCACTGATTGGATTATTAATGCAATTAAATCTGCACTCGTACACTGGGCTCAAGTTATCTGGAGTGTAAAACGACTGTTGTGCATGTCAAAATAACACGAGCCAAGAGAGGAAATAAAACTTGGTTTACCTTGAACTCGACTGAGACAAGTTTTTACTTTCCACTCAAGATTATATTAACTATAATAGCAACATTTAAGCAAACTCACATTCAGATCTATCCACAAATGTGTCAATAAAATGATTCAGGATTCAAACGAATTCTTGCTGGCAAAAGCAGACGATCTGATTCTAGTGGAGGAGAACAGAAAAAGACTAAGACGCATGAAATAAACACCAGAAACAACATGTGAGAAATAATTAGAGTGTCATTAAAAAAACAATTTGGCACGACACGGTCCTCGCGTGCAGCTCAAATATTTAACGCCTCCTCTATTTAGCGTCGACATTAATAAATCTCTGGGATTAACGCCGGGCACCGATGCTTGGCAACAATTAAAAATGTCACCAAATGTGGGAGACGAACACATGGCGGCCGGTTTCCGCTGAGCCTGAACGGAGGAAACTTCTGCTTTCTTCTCTTGCCTCGAGCGGCCGTATGACGATGAAGAGGCCAACTTCCTGTCAAAAAATCTTTTAACCTTCAAGAAACAATGGCCTGAGCATAATTAGGTCAGGAGAACTACCCAGCTGAACAGGAAACGGTCTGGCAAGGGTTTGAACAAACGTTCCTCCAGTAACGTTAATAGAACGTTCGATCTGGTCTTTAATAATGTTGTCTGTGAAAAAGGTCCTTTGCACCTATTTATGTTTTGGGTTTCATTAGAGTTAAGTCTGATTCATGAACAAATGACTCTGAATCAGTTCTTCTTAAAGAGCACATTATGATTCTTTAATGTTGCTGTTTCAGTTCTTCTCTATATCAGTGTTTCTGAACTCCCTGAAATGCCTCCGTCTTCACAATATTTCTCATTTAAATAATTAATATGCATAATAAAGGGGCGGGGCCTGGCTCCAACCAACCAATTGGTTTTCAGAAGGAGGGGCTTCATAGAGACAGGAACTGAACGGAGCGTTACTGACAGACTGGGAAGAGAGGAGCTGCAACAATGGAGAATATGAGGAGAATAATCAACATTCAAGCAGGAAAAGCTGCTCTAGTAGAGCACAAAACACAAAGGGCAAAGTATGAGCTCTTTAATAAATCAGTCAAAATCATGAATCAATTTCAAATGGAGTGATTTATCAATCACCTGATGCTGAAGTGGGTCAATTTCTGTCATAAAACCTGTGTCTGCTTCAAGAAACAACGGCCTGATCATAATTAGGTCAGGAAAACATGGAAAAGTGCTGCAGTGAAGTTAAATGAGTTGTTAATGAGTCAAACGAGGGCCATTAAAACTCTGCAGACGCAGGTTGACAGTAATGGAGATATCCGCCTGTGGTCAAACACGCGCAGAGGTGCGTTCACCCGACGGCGGGCTGAGACTTTCAAAAAAGCCTTTGAAATTGGGACGGCGCCGGCCCATTGTGGATTAATTAGCGCTGTTTTTGAGCTGACAGTCACCTACAAAGGAGCCGCACCGAACTGAACAGCAGCCGTCATATTATTAGGGCGTAATCACCCAGTGCTTGTTTATTTATGGCCGTTTATGAAGCGTGATGATGGTACGGAGCCGCTGGCGGACCACCTGTCCACCTCATGCGCCGCAGCAGGTCTCTGCTGGTGGAAGCGGCTGATTCATTAGCTTTTATGCTCGTTTGTAGCCCACCCGAGGACGAGCGAGCTTTCATTAGTACAGCGCTGTTTACTCAGCACCTTACACACACACACACACACACACACACACACACACCGCTGTCTCTGCAGGTGAGCTTCGACACCAGCGCTGTGTGCATCACACACATATCCATAGGCGGAGCGTGTCAAAATTTAGAGCGGGCTTGGCCACATTTAAACTGAATCTAGTAATAAAGTGAAAATGAAAAGTGTTGATTAATATAGATCTGCTCATGTTGCATTATACTTTTATTGCCCTATAACCAATCACACACGATTCTGTTGAGCTTACAATTGCAATGGCCAATCAGAGGCGTTCAGATCAGTCATCGCTGAAACGCTGGAGTTTTGTTCAGTGCTGAGATCTGCACACTCAAATCCTCTCGTTATAATTTAACTTTTAACAAAAAGTATAGTTATTATGTAGGCTAAATAAGATATTCATTGTTCAGTTAGCTTAATCGATAACTTTGTGAGATCGCAATGAAGATGTGTGACAGCGTAGTAGTTATAAAGGAAGGGCTTTTATGCACGCTTTCTAGGCCATAGTATGGAAGCTCGTTTCCACTTAATAAAAAATAAAAACATTACCTGTGACTTTTTTTTTTGCGAGTTATAAAGTCAGAATTGCAAGATATAGTCACAATTCTGACTTTTTTTCCTCACAATTCTGACTTTTTCCTCACAATTCTGACTTTTTTTCCTCACAATTCTGACTTTTTCCTCACAATTCTGACTTTTTTTCTTGCAATTCAGATTTTTTTTCTCACAATTCTGACTTTTTTCTTGCAATTCTGACTTTTTCTTGCAATTCTGACTTTTTTCTCGCAATTTTGACTTTTTTCTCACAAATCTGCCTTTTTTTCTTTCAATTCTGACTTTTTTTCTCATAATTCTGACTTTTTTTCTTGCAATTCATACTTTTTCTCACAATTCTGACTTTTTTTCTCGCAATTCATACTTTTTCTCGCAATTCTGACTTTTTTTCTTGCAATTCTGACTTTTTCTTGCAATTCTGACTTTTTTCTCGCAATTTTGACTTTTTTCTCACAAATCTGCCTTTTTTTCTTTCAATTCTGACTTTTTTTCTCACGATTCTGACTTTTTTTCTTGCAATTCTGACTTTTTTTCTCGCGATTCATACTTTTTCTCTCAATTCTGAATTTTTTTCTCGCGATTCATACTTTTTCTCGCAATTCTGACTTTTTTTCTTGCAATTCTGATTTTTTTCTCACAATTCTGACTTTTTTTCATGCAATTGCGAGTTATAAAGTCAGAATTGCGAGATATAGTCACAAATCTGCCTTTTTTTCTTTCAATTCTGACTTTTTTTCTCACAATTCTGACTTTTTTTCTTGCAATTCATACTTTTTCTCACAATTCTGACTTTTTTTCTCGCGATTCATACTTTTTCTCGCAATTCTGACTTTTTTCTTGCAATTCTGACTTTTTCTTGCAATTCTGACTTTTTTCTCGCAATTTTGACTTTCTCACAAATCTGCCTTTTTTTCTTTCAATTCTGACTTTTTTTCTCGCGATTCTGACTTTTTTTCTCGCGATTCTGCCTTTTTTTCTTGCGATTCTGACTTTTTCTCGCAATTCTGACTTTTTTCTCACAATTCTGACTTTTTTTCATGCAATTGCGAGTTATAAAGTCAGAATTGCGAGATATAGTCACAAATCTGCCTTTTTTTCTTTCAATTCTGACTTTTTTCTTGCAATTCATACTTTTTCTCTCAATTCTGAATTTTTTTCTCGCGATTCATACTTTTTCTCGCAATTCTGACTTTTTTTCTTGCAATTCTGATTTTTTTCTCACAATTCTGAATTTTTTTCATGCAATTGCGAGTTATAAAGTCAGAATTGCGAGATATAGTCACAAATCTGCCTTTTTTTCTTTCAATTCTGACTTTTTTTCTCGCAATTCTGACTTTTTTTCTCGCAATTCTGACTTTTTTTCTTGCAATTCATACTTTTTCTCGCAATTCTGAACTTTTTTCTTGCAATTCTGATTTTTTTCTCACAATTACTGACTTTTATTCTTGCAACTGTGAGTTTATATCTCAGAATTGTGACTTTATAACTCGCTTTTGTGAGAAAAAAAGTCAGAATTGCAAGAAAAAAAGTCACAATGCTGAGATAAAAAGTCGCAATTACTGTTTTTAATTTTTTATTTAGTGGTGGAAACGGGCTTCCATAATATAGGCCTAATTCATTCAGAATTTGAAGATCACATGTTTTTTTGCATTTATGTTGGGATGTGTATAGGTTGCTGATAGGCGACACGTAACTATTTCATGACATAGACTCTGTGTGTTTTCATGCAGGAACTGCATCTAGTCTTACCCTAGAGTTGGTTCACCCTCCGCCTATGCACATATCTGTGAATATGCAACAAAAAACTAGTTTGTAACCCATATATAGTTTTATGAAGCCTCTCATTTCAGCAGTAGTCATCATACACTAAAACAAAATGATAGTTTTCTGTAATTTAAGCACAAAGCATAGATGTCCATTAAATGTAAAAAAATGAAAGTATCAAAAACTCTGATTCTGTGAAAAGGGTTCGGACAGCAAGTCTGATTCATGAACAAATGACTGAATAAATCAGTCAAGAACACAAGATGATCAGGTTCAAACGGTGTGTGTGCGTGTGTGTGTGTGTGTGTGTGTGTGTGTGTGTGTGTGTGTGTGTCTCATCAGAATGTGAGCAGAGCTCAGCCACAACACACACTCAGGAATTCAGCACAAGGGTTCAGAAATGCGTCTGGCACACACTGGTAAACTATCGAGGCTCTCCGAGACGGCCGTGTGTCTTACACAACCCTACAGTGAACCACTTGGCAACAACCTCACATGACTAACTCAAACATTCATGTCCGTTTCGTCTTATAACCGGCCTCCTTCAATTAAAACGCAGATCTAGTTTCAAACTCCCATGAGTCTAGAAACGATTCACGAACATGATTTGGACTAATTAACCCTCTACAGCACAGCGTTGCCCTCAGGCAGCAGAAAGTTTTCTTAAGCCCTATGTTTAGTACATAATGATTAGAATTAGAAAGGTTGAGGAAGCACCAAAGAACAGTCCAGTAAGGTGTGGGAGTCTCTATCAAGCACCATCTGAAGGTGGGACATCCTCTTCTGTTCTGGATTATTTGCTTTAGTAATCTTATTAAAAATGACATGAACTGTACAAAAGAAATATGTGTGTGTGAAGGTGTAGAGAAGCCTTTTGTCGGGTTTGGGTTTTTTTTTTTTTTTTGCATGTTCAGAAATTCAGTTTTTCTTTTCGTTGTGCAACTTTTCGAGGATGTTTTGGACAGTACCTCACATTGGCAATGATGTGTTATAAGAAGGGAAGATGCAGGAACACCTAAAGTGGTAAAAATGATAACACACCTCTATTTCACAGCAGAGAAGAACTGCTTTTTGAAGTTTCGTACGGAGTGAAATCTTGAAGTACATTATATGACAGGATACAAACCTATGCATGGATCAAATTCAGTATATCAATGTTTTTCAAGTGGTTTTCCCATTTTACTTAATGATTCCTTGACATTTTTCCTCTCTGAGCATTGATCATTTTCTCCCTTTGTTGCACAACGTTGCTCTGAGGCAATGAAAAAATATTTTGGGGTTGGGAGAGGGTGCTCAAAAAAACGTTTTATCAATACAATGTTCCCAAATGAACCAAAAAATGTGGAATATTTTTTTTATTCATGTGCCATCAACATGTGTGCAGTAGAGGGTTAAAAGAACTAAAGGAAGGAATTAAACTAATCACATTTTAGGTTGCTAAACAATATTTTAAAGCAGTTAATGTAGATGCGATCATCTGTCAACAACAACAATCAAACAGAACAATGTGAATCAGCAGGTCTGAATCCACGGAAGAGGCTGTTAGCTCTTGTGCGGCTCAGGATATCCTCTGCGTCACCAGTCAAAATAATCTCCAGAAAGCTCATCCTGCGCTGAGGGCAACGGTCAGTGAATCTCAACTTCTTTCTCCAACGCAAAAATCACTTCAACTGCATTAGAACTGAATTGACACTATTATTAGGGCATTATTTGCATCTTTTTAATGGATTTTAATCATGCATCTCCATTTGTATCACTTTATAATGACTGCATTCACGAAAAATCTTTTTTATTTATTTTCCATAAAAAAAAGTTCCCTGATATTTCCAGGATCCCTGATTCTAGCAGAACTACTCATTATGTGTCACACAAGCATCTGAGCATCTCATTTATTGGATTTTTGTGGGATTTGTATGATAGTGGGAATCTGGAGTTAATCATGTGTGATCACTGCTGCCCCCATCAGGACACCGACGGAATAACACCACAGCAACATCTGCAAAAATCATTCATCTCACTGAGATTAAAGCCACTTCAATATGCAGTTTAATTCAGATAAATGCATAAGCAGCCGCCTCATTTACATCTACTGTAGTAAAGTGTGAACATCACTCACGCATGTGTAAGTTTAGACTAATCCTACATCTTTAAAATCATGCATAAAAACTAAATAAAGTGCATTAATAAAACACCTTAAACACACACGCGATGCACTTCAGGACAGAAACACACACATGAACGTGTTCTGCGTCACATATTTGACTGTTTTGCATTAAAATGATAGAATAACTGACGATAAAAATAGCACAAAGGCTCTTTCTGTTGGAGTGTGTTATCTAGTGAAACACCCGTGACTGACAGCTGCTGGACACACAGAACAGACACAACTAACGGCTCACTTCTGATGGGAATATATTCAAAGGATTACCATATTCACCATGGTACATATCCAAAAACCATAACGGTACTTAGTGTTAGTTAAGCAAACAGTCCGACTGAAACATTAAAAGACTGAAATCCACAGATGAAACGAGCTCATTTTATTGCGCAGACGGTGGAAAATCGTCATTCGCGCATTTGGAAAGTTTTGCGGCGCGCGTCAGAGACTCGATCTCACATCAAACACAACAGAGGCGCCGCGCGCTACACTGTGACAATAAACTAACTTTATAAAGTTGACCCGATCCGTTACATCCAGCGGAGTGACTCAATCTCTGCAGAACTTTCCCGAATCGTTTGCGCAACGGACGAACTTTCTGAACGTCTCCGGGAATAACCGATTGTTCTTACCTTGGAATTCTTGAACTGCTCCGGCTGAGATCAGAAGAACATCGGCGAAAAAGAGAAAACCCGTTAAAAGTCTCCGATCCATAGCGGGAGCCTCGCAAACGCCACCCCGCGCTCCTCTCGCGCTCCGCGCCAAACCCAAATTATTCCCGTTCGTCTGAGCAGTGACGCGCGCGGAGCCGTTACACCCCAGTCAGGGTCTTTGCACTAGTTTAACTGTGTCCGTCCGTCGTTACCGACTTTAGGACCGCCGCCGGAGGAGCGTGACGTCACCGCAACGCAAGCGCGCGCGCGCTCTCTCTCTCTCTCTCTCTCCAGCAGAGGGGCGTTTGCGTTCTGTGCTGCGCGCTCGGTCCTCTCGGTCTCCGGTGGAGTTGAATCGCGCACGCAGGTTCAGAGAGACGTTATGTCGGGGATTGTGAGCTGAACTGAGCCGTAGTTTAGTTCATGAGAGCAGTGCGCGTGGCCATCAGAGGTGGATGTTCCCAAAAGTCACACGGAACGCGCACGGAACTGCTGCTCACAATCTGTCTGTGTGTGTGTGTGTGTGTGTGTGTGTGTGAGACGCAGGGAAACTTTGAAGCAGTGGATTTCAATCTGGGGTCCGCAAGGGAGTGCTAGAGGGTCCAGCAAAAATGACTAAAGAGAAAAAGAGTAAAAACAAAACAGGAATAATATTAATAAAAAACAACATTTTATTGGTATAAATAAGGCCTACATTGAGTAATATTTAAAATGTAAAAACTGTAATACTTTCCAAGTAATATTTTTGATACGTTTATATTATTCATTTATCATAATATAGCTACATTTGGCCTTATACAAGAAGCTATATAGATGACTTTTAAAATTAATTTTTTATTTAATGATCCGACTGGAAATTGATTGGATCCTTTGTTTATTGTTTTTTCTGTTTATTTTTAGTTTAAATGTTTTTATGTTTTAAGGCGAGACACCCCAGCTGAATAGGGTAAAAAAAAAAAACTAATAGATATCACTATACTTCCCCAGCTGATTGATTACATTAAAAATTGCAGACATTTTTTTTTGTATTACAAGTTTTCTAAAATGTTATGTTTAAATATGCAAATGAGGCAGTATCTAATTAAATATGCGCTAATTTGCATACATTTCTAGAAGAAAAATCTGAATATTGGATGTCGTCAGGTTCAAAATGCTTGTTTAATTTTTTGAACATGTTAAATTCAAAGGTTTTTACAGAGAGAATTTTGGATATCTGTTTTTATCACTCCATAAATCAGAAAAAACTATCAACAGCCAGAAATTTTTCTTTCCATTTTTTAGGAATAAAATGTTGCATAAAATCAGGCTAATTATATATCAACAAATCCCTCAGTAAAAACCTTCAGAATATAGATAGGAATAAAACTGTAAAGTTTGGTGTGTGTAAGTTCTGCTGAAGTGGAGAGAAAAACTCATTTTGAGGAAACGGCCTTTAAAGATATTTACTGGAATTGAAATCTATCGATGCAAACAGATAAAGTGCTATAAAATATACACTTAAAAGTGTATTTTGGATGTTTTCTTTCCACCAGTCTGAAAAAAACACTATGAAAAGCCAAAAAGTGCAAAATCTCAAAATTGACAGGTGTTTTTGCCTGTAGCGTCCCCCTTAAGTCTTTATTGAGGCATTGGTCGTCACATTTTGACTCAAATAAATAAATATTTTTTTAAAATCTTTGGGAAAGTACAGATGCACAGCGATTGAAGCATTTTTGATATCTGTAATACTCACAAACACGAAGCAAAAATATGTGAAACACAAAGATATGAAGAAGTGCTCAGAACTAAATGAACCTCTTGTCACGTCTTTGATTTCAAAGAGGAAACGATTAAAAGGGTTCATTTCATCTGGGCTTCCTTTTTTTCTTAATAAGAAATACTGAATAATAATATTTTGCAATTTGGTTATTTTGAAATGCATGATGTGGACTAATCTGAAAGCAAGTATTTGTTGTTGAAATGTTGAAATGAAACATAAATCACAGCTGAACAGAAGCTCCAGCATCGCTGCCATCTCTCTGACCCACAACATTCACATTTTTCATTGGTCAAATCATAGATAATTAATGTGGTTCAGATAACAATATTTTGAGTTTCTGTTGATTAAATCAATCGCCTTCATTGTATTAACTCAAATTTCTAAAATGCAACCAGGTAACTTACTTTAAGTTAAACCAACAGCTCTTTTTTACAGTGTGTAAAACATGTGACAACTTGCCCCATCCTGACATTTATGTCAAATACCCCAGTTTTCACACTTAATCTATGTAAATCTATATCAGTGTGCTTTTATTGTGTTCTCTTGTTACTGATGTTTTGGATTGGAAGACAGAATTCCCCATAGGTGATCCTAGTTTACATTTTGAACTGGACGTTTGACTCTAAACCTGATACGACCCACGGGACGGTCTCTTGTTTGTAGTCACGGCTGTCATGTTTGTTGTGTGATGAATCAATAAGCATTAAAGAGGCAAGTATTCCCATCTGCTCTCGGATCAGTTTCAAAACATTCATCCTGGAATACGAGGCAGTTCCCAACATCCGGCCCTCATCCTGACCCCGTGTTGAAGTGTTTAATTGTATGTGAGTGTCCAAACTCTTGCCTGTTTATGTCTCTCTTCTTAACCAGCTCATAACCTGCTGAGTTGCAAAGCTTACCATCTGCTGACCGCAACAGTCTCGTTTCTGAAGCTGAAGCACTTTTTGAAAATCTCCGGATAAGCATGTGTGCCGTGAACATACACGCGGTCCAAACGGTTTTGATTTGACCATCTGATTAGTTGTGGAGTTCACAGATAATAAAATCAGACGTCCATCTATTCTCCTGTTGACCACGAGCTCTTTCAGCAGCAGGTCAATGATTCTTAAAGACACAGACACACATTTATGTGGAGAATCAGTCACTGAATCTGCATACAATACTGTCTAATTATATTATATTTGATACATGAATTTCTAAATGATCAACATGATATTTGCACACAATCTGTGACAGTCCTTCTGTCGTCTGATTGACAGTTTAGATATGTAAGTCTTTTAGTACAGTGCATATTTTTGCTCAGTTTGAATAAAACTGATGTTTTTTCCTCTACATTCTCAGACTATATGAGCCATAAAAGCCTGATGAATGAATTATACTCAACAAAAAACAAAGTTTCATTAAACTTCCATTTCAAAAAGTAAAAAAAAAACGTTCTGACTATGTTTACGAGGCTAAATATAGTTCAGTATTAGTCACATTAGTTGAATATTTTTGAGTTCTGAGGAGCTGTATGTTGGCAGAAACGAACACTGCGACACTCTAATGTTTTTAAGCAGGACTGATGCGGTCAGAACGAGTCTGGTTTGGAGATCGGCAGAGTAATGCCACATAAATGCCTCTATATTTAGTGCTTTGAAGGAGAAGCGCCGCAGCGAGTGGAACACGCCGTCACCGTCAGAGAAGGTCTCCGCAGCCGTAAACATGTAGAGTTTCAATTAACAGGACAAACACATCTGCCTCCGTCGCACACACACAGGCCAGAGACCTTGAGACGAACCAAACAAACGGGAGCTTGAAAGCTGCCAGCTGTATGTGGTTCACGCAGCGGGTCTCTGGGCACAATTTGGGAAAGTTTTCTGTTACACAAGGTTATTAAATTTAAAGCTGACAGAGTGGCTGTGTGGAACGCAACAGGGTAATTGAATTTCGTTTGTATTTTGGATGTCAAAGACCTCAGAAACTCAACCTCAGTCCATTCCTTCAAAACATCTGACTTCGTTTGTTTGCGTTTATGAGGAAGAGCATGTTCCGATCAAACGCGTCCATAAAGCAAATGTTTGTAAAGGCAGTTCTCGTAGATTAGATTAGCTCACTGAAGAGCTTAAGGAACAGGAACCTGCAGATATATCATGACATTTGATAGATAACGTCTTACAGCGTTTCCTTAACAAGGTCAAGACACAAAGTCACCAAACAAACTTACACAAACTCAGCTGGAGTGAACTGGTTGTCTCTGGCTTTGAGCCATGTTGACATTCTCCAATGTGATTATTCACTCGACGGGAGAAACTGTGACTTCCTGGGAAATATATGGAAACATTGGTCACAACATACCTTCATCATCATCATCATCATCATGACTTGTCACAGCATGAGCATGCATGCATACATATTTATATTTATATATATTTTGCATAAACCTATCAAGACACTTTATGCCAAAAAGGTTCTATATCAGGAGAAACATCTTAAATGTTTGCATAATTCAAAATGAAAACAAACTTAATTAAAACTAAATCCATAAAATGATCCCATAATGGGAACCACTATGACAGAACCCTTTAAGCTGCTATATAGAAGATATATATATATATACACACATGATGTATATGTTTATATATAATGAACAAAGAAGAAAAACTTCATGCATTTCCAAGGACGTTTTTAAGCTGTGTCAGTTTGCCATATGCATTTGATTTGTAACATGCTCTTTGAAATGTATTTTATGGCATTTTGTGGAAATACAGCAGGAAACCTGCGGTTCATTATTGTACGTATGGAGCAGAAGTTGCTCAAGGCTGTTGTGCACATCAACATACATCTCTCGCATACATTCATAAAACAAAAGGCAATACCAAGCCAGACTGAAAGTATAGAGATGTGAAGGACAGCCATTCACTGCAGTAATCTCCTTTATGCTATTCATTTTTCCTTTCAAAATTACATATTTCCATTCCTAAACATATGGCGCAAATCCATACAGCGTAGGATTCAGTTCAGAAACACAGATGTTTTGATCGAGTACACAGATATTCAATTAAGATTTCCTTTTTCTCCACATCAGTGGAAGTTCAACGTGTTTCTGCTTTAGCGACCAAAGATTTTATATTGATTTCAACCATGTCAGTCACGAGTACAAAGGACAATCAGAGAAAGGGCTCATGGGAAATCAATGTGTGCCATTTATAAAGCTTTCCTCACGTTATACATGCACTCTTAGAGAAGAACTGGCTCATGGTCGCAGTTTTCTCCATCTAAAATGCTTCTGGTGGAACTTGAAAATGCCATGTGAGTAAAAATATACAAAGACATAATGTTTCAATATTGCAAAAGCTCTACAATCATTGTTCTGTGGTTTAATAAATGCTTTTAATGAACTGATTTACAGCTTCATGACATCATGACATAAAGACACTATTTAACAGCAATAAATGCCAATTCATATCTAATTCACACTCAGGAATTGAACTGGAGCCAGTTCTTCATTTCTCAATGTCACACTTTCTCTTTGTACATTGAATTATTGAGTTGAATACTATGAAGTCTTCAGATGTGACGCAGACCTATTTCAGTTTCCCACAGAAACACCAGTTGACCACTAGAGGGCAGAATCCTCACTGGAGTCCAGCAGCTTCAGTTCATGTCTGGATCTCTGAGCTCATCTGAATCCTAGAGCGCTGAAATGTTAACTAATTAACGACAGACATATGCATTTAAAATGTACACTAAAACTTCACACACACACAAAAAAAAAAGTATAAATAATGTTTTTGTACTAACGTTCTGAGAACACTAATAAAGACCAGATCATTTTGAACAAATGTTATATTAACGTTACTGAGAATGTTTCAATCATAACCTTGACGGCACACTGAGAATGTTCCCTGTTAGCTGGGACAGCAGTCATTGGTATTTTGACTTCCTGAACACTCTTTATTGGTTCTTTGGCATCGATGGTTCATGAAGAACACCAGGAACTCTCCACCACGATAGTCCCGAGAACTAAGCGTTCCCCAAAGGCCATTTTGGTTTCATTTGCACTGGCAGCAGGTACTCTGAAGTGATGTAGGATGACCAGAGGATGGACGACGCCGTGATCGTTCCTGTAACTAAAATCATTCCCGGTTCCTGCAGTGCAAACACGCCAAAAAACATGAACTAAGAAAACTTTCATCTGGTGCGAAAACCACTATGTTTTCACAATAGAAGAAAAAATGAACCTTTCAGTAAAAACTTCTTAAAAGAACAATTTTTTCTTAGTGTGCAGAACATTTTAATAATCTCAAGAAGCTGTTGTGCAATGGATTTTAAAAGCGACTCACACCAGAGGAACGTTTTCTTTTAGTACGTTTTTTTGGCACCGCAGGACCTGGGAATGATTTTTTGTTATAGAAACACATTTTGGGGGGACTAAATTATCTTCTACTTTAGAGTAGGGTGTAATGGTGCGTTCAAGTCATGTTTATTTACAAATTGAACACACATGAACGCCACCACAAATAGCATTACGTAAACAACCTAGGAGAACGACAGAGGAGAGATGAATTTGTTGGATAAAGTCATTATTTTTGTTTTGTTTTTGTGCACAAACTTGACGCTTCATAACATTAAGGTTGAACCACTGCAGTCACATCGACTATTTTAATGATGTTTTTACTACTTTTTTGGACCTTGAATGTGGTAATTATGTTGCTTTCTATGGTGGATAAAAAAAAAAAACTTGGAAAAACTCAAAAATATCTTAATTTGTGTTCTGAAGATGAACAAAGGTCTTACGTGTGGAATGACATGAGGGTGACTAATCAATGACAGAAATTTCATTTTTGGGTGAACTAACCCTTTAATTTAAGAGAAGTTACTCTTATTTGCCAGCAACCGTGTTTTTACAAAGCCTTATAAACACACAGTTGAGTTTACATATACTTCATGAACATGGAAAACAGCAATAGATGGAGCGATGCCGAAGTCTAGGCTACGGAGTTGTTGAATACTGTGCTTAAATGACTTCTGTCGGTCGGATTCAGAGTTCCTACTGGCGTTGTGAATGCAAGCAGGAAAATGAACCATTTAGTTCTCGGGGGACCGTACAACTACCTGGTGCGAAAGCCCCTCATTTTGAAACTTTTATTTTTAAGAGTAGGCCTAAAGAGTGATGCTGTTTGTTTGAGGCGGGACGACCTGTTTGCCTAACCAATGAATGAAAAGCTGTCTGGAATCAATCATTTCCAAATGAAACACTTGAATCTGCATTTATTTAGAGTCTTTCCCTCCTGCTCCAGGCAGAGCTGGTAAAATCATCCTGAAGACGCAGAGGAACAAAAGGCGAGCAGGTCCAAGTCTACAGCGTCCAAAATCCAGAATGAGCATGACAAAGACGAAGTAGTTTAATCAGCATCCAAGAAGAACGAGAGGAGGAAATTGAAAAAGTGCTGCGCCAAAAGCATCTCCGTCCTCCAGAAAGCGGCAATGACCCGAGAGAGGGTCAGTGATTCACACAAACAAACAAATCTGTCCAAAATCTCCCTTTATGCTTTCATACTGAGAGCAGCCCATTATAGAGCGGCTGGAGGTGAGCGTTATCTACAGCAGCACACATACATATATACTCACACCTCATTAGTCATCGTCGCGAGTGCAATTAATGCAACAGTTGCAGGAGCATCATGTGAGTGATGCAGTGCAGCGTAACACAATAACTCCAGCTCACCTTGAGTGTTTCGGTCCGATAAGAGACACGCGACAGCAGAATGTGTCCGGGCTTGAAGCTCTTATTTACACCTGTGTTTGTCTGGAGGTGTTTGTAACCCGCCAGAATTCCTCCGAGGGGCCGGGCGGGTTTGAGCATGTCAGCCGTGTGAGGTGAATTCATGAGGCGTAGCGCCGCAGGACGCCTGTGATGATGGAGGAACACAACACAACTGTGTAAAACCTGCTATTGTTACCTTAAAAGAGCTGTTTTTACTTTATTAACTCATAAAAAGTTGGTATAAATTAATGTATTTAGGTTACTGAAGTCCTGAACCACACGGTGAAAAAAAGAAAAAAAGAAAACGTATTATTTAAACATAAGTCATTATTTCAAGATATTAAGTTGTAATTTCAACATTATTTCGAGAGATTAAGTCATTAATTTTGATATACCTTGTTATTTCAACATAACTTTTTTCGAGATATTAAGTCAATATTTTGACATCATTATTTAGAGATATTAAGTCAATATTTCAACATCTAATTATTTCGACATTAAATCGTTATTTTGACATTAAATCGTTATTTCGACATCTCGATATTTCGACATAACTCGTTATTTCGAGATATTAAGTTGATATTTCGACATCTTGTTATTTCGACATAAAGATTTATAGGAATAAGGATTTAATGTCAAAATAACGATTTAATGTTGAAATGACGAGATGTCAAAATAACGAGATATTGTTGAAATAACGAGTTATGGTGAAATAACGAGATCGGAATGTCAAAATATCGACTTAATATCTTGAAATAAGTTATGTCGAAATAACGATTTAATGTCGAAATAAGATTATTTCGACATAACTTGTTATTTCAAGATATTAAGTCAATATTTCAACATCTCGTTGTTTTGACATTAAATCATTATTTTGACATTAAATCGTTATTTCGACATCTTGATATTTCGACATAACTCGTTATTTCAATATATTTAGTCAATATTTCGACATATCTCATTATTTCGAGATATTAAGTTGATATTTCGACATCTTGTTATTTTGACATAACGATTTAATGTCGAAATAAGGATTTAATGTCAAAATAACGATTTAATGTTGAAATAAGGATTTAATGTCAAAATAACGATTTAATGTTGAAATGACGAGATGTCGAAATAACGAGATATTGTTAAAATAACGAGTTATGGTGAAATAACGAGATCGGAATGTCAAAATATCGACTTAATATCTTGAAATAAGTTATGTCGAAATAACGATTTAATGTCGAAATAAGATTATTTCGACATAACTTGTTATTTCAAGATATTAAGTCAATATCTCAACATCTCATTATTTCGACATTAAATCATTATTTTGACATTAAATCGTTATTTCGACATCGCGATATTTTGACATAACTCGTTATTTCAAGATATTTAGTCAATATTTCGACATCTCGTTATTTCGACAACGATTTAATGTCGAAATAAGGATTTAATGTCAAAATAACGATTAAATGTTGAAATGACGAGATGTCGAAATAACGAGATATTGTTGAAATAACGAGTTATGGTGAAATAACGAGATCGGAATGTCAAAATATCAACTTAATATCTTGAAATAAGTAATGTCGAAATAACGATTTAATGTCGAAATAAGATTATTTCGACATAACTTGTTATTTCAAGATATTAAGTCAATATTTCAACATCTCGTTATTTCAACATTAAATCATTATTTTGACATTAAATCATTATTTTGACATTAAATCATTATTTCGACATCTCGATATTTCGACATAACTCGTTATTTCGAGATATTAAGTTGATATTTCGACATCTTGTTATTTCGACATAACGATTTAATGTCGAAATAAGGATTTAATGTTGAAATGACGAGATGTCGAAATAACGAGATATTGTTGAAATAACGAGTTATGGTGAAATAACGAGATCGGAATGTCAAAATATCGACTTAATATCTTGAAATAAGTAATGTCGAAATAACGATTTAATGTCGAAATAAGATTATTTCGACATAACTTAATTCAAGATATTAAGACAGTATTTCAACATCTCATTATTTCGACATTAAATCGTTATTTTGACATTAAATCGTTATTTTGACATCTCGTTATTTCAACAATATCTTGTAATTTCGACATGAGTGATTATATATCAAGTTTAATAAAAAAAGCCGCAAAATTCAATGTCTTCACACACACAAAACCACACACACACTGAACAGGATTTCGTAAAAACCATAGTACTACTACAGCCGTTTTAAAGTTTTACATGATATTGTGGAGTCTTTAGATGAAAAGTATTATTGTGCATGTCTTTTTGATTTAACAAAGTCTTTCGACCCAGTGGATCATGATATTTTGTTAGATATACTTAAGTGTTGGATTTTCAGATAATGTAGTTAGGGTCTGTGTTAGTTTACTACTTTAAACGTAAATTGTCTTGATTCCAATATGCAAGGTTTCATTTCTACGCAGACAATAACATTAATTACTGTTCGGACCCTTCTAAGCAGCAATCTTTGGCTTATTTACAATCTGCCTTTGACATAATTCAAGCAAGGTTTTGTGCTTTAAAGCTGGTTTTAAATGTTGAAAAAACAGCATATGTTATTATCAAATTCTAAAAATTCTAAAACTTGTAACATCAGATAACGTTGTCTTTTCAGATTGTCCAATTGGACGAAAAATCACATTTCTATGTACAGAATATGAGTCCTAAAGATTTTTGTCCAGAAGAGAACAAGTGTAAATTAATTTGATGAAATAAAAACTAAGAGCAGAGCGCATCTGGATGTAGATGTTTTTATCCTGATTTTCTGATACAGATGCATCATTTCATCAGAAGATCTGATTAATGCTGAGATCTTGACTGATCATGCCATTTATTCCAGTATAGGCTTAATAATAATCACATTTCATTTCTCCAATCATGACAGAAAACATCTTTGAATTTACAAGTTTAATTATAAATTGTTAAAGATCCTCCAAAGCTTCATCCCTCCTGAAGTGGCTCATGAAAACCATGACCTTCACAATGAACAGACCTCATTTCTTTACAAATCAACGATAATGTGAGAAAATATTTTTAATAAATGAATCATGAATGATAGTGTGCTGAACTTAGAGCAGGTTCAGCATTATAAACATTAGACTTGAAGGATGTTTTTTATACATGTCCTCACCTCATATGTTTAATAAGTGACATTCATGAGCAGAAATATGAAATTATGGCCTTTTAATGATAAAGTATGTGGCTAAAGTATGTTTCTCATTGAGGGTTTTCTTTGGGAGCTCAATTCCGTGTTTCTATTGGGATAATATAATCAAATGCAATCAGGATTTCGTGCTAACTATCATATTTGATGTCTTGTGCTTCACGTGGCTTTACTGTACATAACTATTTTATGTTAAATTACAAACAGTATTACTTTGTTTTATAACAGAACAATGAATCTGTCGATTACAGACAATAGACAATGTCAAATGTGTAGCCTTGTAAGAGGATGTTATTTAAAGGCCAAACATTCAATCGACATGTGAGGACCTGATGTGAGCATATCTTAAGCCTTTTCAATGGCACTATAAAGAAAAGGACTTGACTTTATTTTCAACCATGGATAAATTGTGTTGGACCTAAGGACTATATGATGCCACTAGAAATCAAATATCCTGGGAATAGGAGCCTAATCTCACAATGCTTTTGGGAAACGCACCCGTTTGAAGATGCGCGCATCAGGTGAACCAGGCTGGGCGAACCGAGCACCACTTGTGACGTCATTGCCGTTGAAGATGATGCGTGGTTATTAGACGCATCTGCTCTCCACCGAGGTTAATGGAAAGGATTGGCGTATCATATGCACACAAAATTGGACTTTGAAGTATGTAATGCATGCAGTTGGAAAATGTAGTCATGTTATTTATACGCAGACTGATGAGAACTTATACACCACTCATTTGCACCCATTTGCATTATTTGGCACCAGCCTAGTAATGAAACAAACACCGCAACCATACTATAGTGATATTAATACTAATGTCCTTTAAGGTTATTTTCACTACAAACAATAACTGAAATGCAAGATGTCTGTGCAAGATGTACGTCTAAAAGTCTGTGGTGTGATACAAGAACTGCTTTCAGTTACTCAGATGAACAGTGAAAATTGTCGGGTCGTGTTCTTCCTGATCCAAAATGCTGGGCTGCGCACCGGATTCACTATAATTCTGCTTATTACCCAGTTTGCTGGAGATATCAATCTGGGGAAGAAAGAATCGGATGAAAATAAAGTGAAAAACAAAGAACAATTGTTTTCAGTGCAAGAAATTAAAACCTTGAGATGGACACTGTTGGTTTTTCTGTTTGTATATTAGACTCGTACTGTGTGTTGGGAAAAATGTGACGATCATATGGTCCTGGAATTTTTGTAATGTTGTTTAAAGAGATTTTTTGTTGATTGTCTGATGTGAGCTGGCAACAATGCCTTGCTGTGTGTGGAGGAATTCCTCCGTGGACAGACTATCTGAGCAGCTTTGTAGTCCAAATGCCGGTGCTGAAGCACACAGTCTTTAACCGAAGGATACAAAGGTGAAGATCATTGTGTTTTTTCTAAAAATGGTGTCCTTCCTCGTTCAACAACAAAAAAAAATTGTTAATTCTCAAAAAGACACGTGCTTGTTTGACACGCTGTTTTTTGTTGAGAACGAACAGGCACACCGTTTTTTTTTTTTTTTACAAACAAGCAGTTTTTTGTTGAGAACAAAGAGTTTTATTTTGAGATCAAAAGCTGTTTTTTGAGAATTAAATTTTTGCATTTTTTGTTGCGAACAAACAAGCACACATTTTTTTTTATGAACGAACAAGCACAACGTTTTTTTCTTTGAGCACCTCCCTGGAGGGTGCCGCAACTCCCTGGTCTGATTGCTTGGGCAGACGGTTAGGACAGTTGGCGCCAACACAGCCTTACCCATAAGCCCAAGGACTCAATTTCCATGGAGTCACGGCTCCTGCCAGGGAGATGTCGCACCCACCCCCAGGGGGTGACGCAACTCCCTGTGGACTTTGTTCTTGGGCCGGCGGTTGGGACAGTGGGCGCCCATAACCATCTCAACAACCGGCCCAAGGACTCAGACCACAGGGAGTCGCAGCACCCCCTGGGGGTGGCGGCGAAACCCCAAACGCATCGAACAAACATGCACACCATTTTTTTGTTGAGAACAAACTCGCTGTTTTTTTGCGAACAAATAGGCATGTCGTTTTTTTGTTGAGAACAAGCAAGCATGCAGTATTTTTGCAAACGAACTAGCACGCTGTTTTCTGTTGAGAACAAGTATGCTGTTTTTTGTTGTGAACGTACAAAGTTTTTTTTTTTTTTTAGAACAAATGCACAGGTTTTTTGCGAACAAACAGGCATGCCGTTTTTTGTTGAGAACGAACAAGTACGCTGTGTTTTGCTGCGAATGAACAAACAAGCACGCAGTTTTTTTGCGAACAAATAGGCACCCTGTTTTTTGTTGAGAACAAACATGCACGCCATTTTTTATTGTTGAGAACAAACGTGGCCTTTTTTGCGAACAAATAGGCATGCCGTTTTTTGCTGAGATCAAACAAGTACGCTGTTTATTGCGAACGTACAAAGTTTTTTTTTAAGAACAAATGCACAGTTTTTTGCGAACAAACAGGCACCCCGTTTTTTGTTGAGAACGAACAAGTACGCAGTTTTCTGTGAACGTACAAACGCAGTTTTTTAGAACAAAGGCGCAGTTTTTTTGTGAATGAACAGGAATGCCATTTTGTTGATAATGAACAAGTACGCTGTATTTTGTTGCGGATGAACAAACAAGCACGCTGTTTTTTGTTGAGAACGAACAATCATGCAGTTTTTTGCAAACAAAGTTTTTTTTTGCGAACAAAAATCACACAGTTTTGCGAACGAACTAGCATCCTGTATTTTGAGAACGAACAAATGCAGTTTTTGTGAACAAACAAGCACCTCCCTGGAGGGTGCCGCAACTCCCTGGTCTGATTGCTTGGGCCGACGGTTAGGACAGTTGGCGCCGACGGTTAGGACAGTTGGCGCCGACGGTTAGGACAGTTGGCGCCGACACAGTCTTAACCATAAGCCCAAGGACTCAGTTTCCATGAAGTCACGGCTCCCGTCAGGGAGATGTCGCCCCCACCCCCTGAGGGTGCTGCAACTCCCTGTGGACTTTGTTCTTGGGCCGGCGGTTGGGACAGTGGGCGCCCATAACCATCTCAACAACCGGCCCAAGGACTCAGACCACAGGGAGTCACAGCACCCCCTGGGGGTGGCGGCGAAACCCCAAACGCTTCGAACAAACAAGCACGCCGTTTTTTTGAGGACGAACAAACGCAGTTTGTGAACATACAGTTTTTTTGCGAATGAACAATCACGCAGTTTTTTGCGAACGAACAATCACACCGTTTTTTTTGTGAACGAGCATGCAGTTTAAGAACGAACAGACCATTTTTTGTTGAGAACAGTTTCTATTTTTGCAAACGACAAGCACACGTTTTTTGAGAATGAACAAAAGCAGTTTTTTTCTGTAAAGAACAAGCATGCAGAGGAGAACAAACAGTTTTTCAACGATTTCTCATTTGAGAGCAAAGCTTTTGTCGAGTTTGAGGGCGAACGATTTTAGAATTTAAGGGAATGACTGAGTTTGAGAGCTGGAGAGCGAGCTTGAGTATGAGTCTGAGTACCTTCTCTCGTCTCTCGCCTGACTTTTGGGGGAAGATCATCATGTTCACCTGTAAAAAAAAAAAAGATTTTAATCAAGAAAAAATGAGATTAGATACATAAAAATAAAAATTAAACAAACAGAAAGCAATACAGCAATTAATATTCATACAAGATTTTTAACATGATAAAAATTCTAAAATCTTTTCCTGTAAAATCTTACTAAATTGAGCTTACTTCAAAAAAAAAAAAAAAATCCTACTTGCATTAAAAGCGGGCCTTACAGAACACAGTTCGGTCTTTGCCTAAATAAATAATAACTGTTTGTTGAGCAGCAGATCAGCATATTAGAATGATTTCTGAAGTATCAAGTGACACTGAAGACAGAATGATGATGTTGAAAATTCATGCTGTCCAAACATCCACACTTGCAGTGTTGCACATTTTTAGTGCAAACATGAGTATTTTGTACATCATTTGCAACTGCTTTTCAATCACTTAATTAGAAGCACCACAATTGTAATATTTTGTCCTCCGTTACATAGCGACCGCTTTTGGAAAATGCTGGAATGATAATGTGGTCTGAGAACATCTTAAAATTAAAACAGTTTTCAAACGTGTCCAGATTAATGTAGATAGAGAGTATATAGATAATGTAGAGAGAGTTTCATTACTGTTTTGATGTATGAAATTAACTGCTGGTTTCGTACCTCTGCAAGAACTCCAGCGTTGCTCCTTGGCCTGCTGGGTACGAGATGTTCAGGTAGTTGTAGGACGCGAACTCAGCAGAATCGCTGAAAGTGGCGCTGTGGCTATTAACAATGATTTGGTCCACAGGAATCAAAGTACACTTCCTGTTATTCATATAGACAAGAGGAGAGATCTGTAACTTATGAGAAACAAAACATAAATCCATACATCAATTCCAGCAATTATATGATCTTTAAATGGTGCAAATCTCACCTTTTCACCATGTCTTTAATATCAGAAACTCACAACTTATCTGCAGAGAGAGAGAGAGAGAGAGAGAGAGAGAGAGAGAGAGTGCATGGGACACATTAAATTACAAATCCATGATCTAAAGAAACGGTTGATGAAAATTCAGATTTGCATCACAGAAATAAATTATATTTTAAAGTACATTCAAATAGAAAACCATTATTTTTCTGTATTTTTATCAAATAAATGTAGGCTTGATGAGCATAGGCACTTTTCAAAAATGTTAAAAATACTGGCCCTAATGTTTCCAAACCTGGTGCAGTAATAATAATAATAGTATCATTCCACTAGATCTGAATTAAAATAGGCCATATTGTATGTTTTAATGTATTATGCTACAAACATAACATTGCTTTGATGGACATTAAACACTGCAAAATCAAGCTGTTATATTCATATATTTATTGACCAACATCCTCAATTTGTCTGATGCATGTCTTTAATTTAATTTCATATGTTGGTATTAATTCAGTGTTTATAATGCTAATACTAGATCTTTTAAAGAATTTGAACCCAAACTGACTGGGTTTCTAGAGAGCAAAAAGGTTTTGTGAAAAAAGTGGAAGGCTTAAACACAAAGTGAGTAAAATAAACTGTCAAAAGGATGTGATGATCACTAGTGATAGTATTTTATTCTGTGTTGTCGTCATTATTCAGGTTGGATTTCAGCTGCTGGGCAGGATTTGTGCACCTGCAATGAAGAATTTAAAAGGTGTAACTGTGTTGTTTGTGGGAGAGAAACAAAAATCTACAAGTTTGCAACTCTTAAAACATTTTTCTGTGACTTCAGATTTACCGATACATGTGTGGCTATTCTCTACAACGACAAATTCACTGTCACAGGTGCTCAGGTGTTTTGCACCAAATATACCTTCACATGTGGGTATTTGGACAGGGCATCAAGGAATAAATAACATTAAAATATATTCAAACAAAACAGTTATTTTAAATTGTAATATTTCACAATAATATTGCTTGCTATGTATTTTTAAATCAAATAATTGCAGCCTTGGTGAGAGACTTTTTATATAGGGCGGTAGATCTATCTATCCATCTATCATCTATCTATCTATCTATCTATCTATCTATATATATATACAAGGTGCGATTTGTGAAAAAAACAGAGGGGGGATGTTTGAAAGGTTTTTTTGTTTTGTTTTTTAAATCGCAAATCGCAAAAATATATAAAGCATCAATTAAAAAGTAAAGAAAAAAGGTTGAAAAGAACTGGAGCAACGGAGCGTCAGTGGGAGCGCGCGCGTCTTCAGGTGAACGAGCCTAAAATTATTTTACAGCTCAATTGTAATCAATCCACTTTATTTTCCTTATTTGAAATTAAACTGCATATAGATTATATTTTATTTTTGAATCATGCATTCATTAAATTATAAAAGTAAGGTGAAGATGGAAGTAGGCCTACTTAAAATGTTATAATACAGTAAAACTACAGCGTTTCCAGGATTTTATAAGGATCTCGGACGACAATCAGTTGACAAACACCCCATTCATTAAACTACATGTTATTAAAGTGTATATATAAAATTACCAGGGTACAAAACTACAAGTTTCATGTTTGTTTTCCCCTCGTTTTATTCTCTGTACCCGTTTCTGAAAACTGCATCAGGCCCATCTAATACTTGCATAATTTACATCATTTAGATTCTGGCCTTATTTTTATTTCAGTGTGAATTTTGGGCGAAATTATTTAGATATTACAAGAGTAATAGTGAATATTTTTGAATGCACTTATTTTATCTTATTAAACAAATGTTTGGCACCGACCATTAAAGTTAATATTTGGGTAAAGACCTAACCAGTAAAAGAGCTTTAATAATTGAATTGTTGCTGGCAGTGAAGAAGTTTCTAAAAAATATAAATTCAAACAATTAAAGAAATTAAAGAAAAATTATTTTTGAGCTGATAATACACTGCCTGTGACACTCAAACTAAATTAACGTACAAAAAAAAAAAAAAAAGCTCCATTACAGGTGAAACACAACAAAAGCAGCACCAAACCTCACCAAACAAATGAAGAAGTGCATCATCAGTCTTTCATCTTCTCTCCATCCGCTGTGGCGGGAGCGCGCGGCGCACGCTCGTGATAGTTATAGTCACGGTCACAACCAGTGACACGCGAACAAGCAGAGATTCAACTCGCCAAATAACCGGAGCTCGACTCTACAAGCTTCTGTTCATGCCCCAACTAACACATTGTTATTGAACAGACACTTATTTCACCAGTGTAAAGGAGTTTGGGTTTAAAACAACACACACCCCCTTTACCCTTGACACTTGGTCTCTTCCACCTCCCATGATGCATTGCTGCACAGGTGTCAGATTATAAGAGTTCTGTTCTGAAACTGCTTCGGGTTCTTTGAGTGTGAATCGGTCCAGAGTGAGGTAAAGTGAAGCTGTCCTGTGAAACACACACACACACACACACACACACACACACACACACACACACACACACACACACACACACACACACAAACACACACACACACATATGCACGATAGAGGCCCATCGGCCGATAAATGCTCAGTTTTAATGATATGGATCCTGATAAGAAAATGAGGCATCATTAGATAATATTATTAGAAATCTGTACTGATTTTTTTTTTTTATCAAATAAGCGTAAGAATAATTTTGATATTGTTAGTAATATTTCAACTGGACTGAAGCAGATTTACTTATCCAGAATTCCGCGATTGCAGAATTTACAGCAAAATCCACAAAATTCTGATTTTTTTTTTTTAAATTGCTGCTTATTTTCCACAGATTTTGGGCCTAAATGCATCCTGTGACGTCATCACAATGTACATTCAGCCAAAGGAAAAACACTTGAACTTGAATAACAGTCAGAAAATAATTATTTTTTTAAACAGAACAGTTTTATTTAACCTTTAGACAAAATATAAAAGAAGAAAGTTTGCATGTGTTTTATGTTTTGTCATATATTTGATACACCAGCATTTTATGGCCCATATAGTATGATATGGTGAGAATATGGAGGAGGAGGAAAACAGCTTAATTTTATTCAGAGGAAAAACTGAGCAAAAATTGCAGTTTGCTGCAGTTGTTATTTATAAAAATGTAAATCAATGAGATAACAGTACAGCAGACTACTTACATAAATGATAGATGTGAATGATAGAAGTGATGATTGATAGATGAACAAATAAATGTTTCTCAAAGCCTGTTGTATCATATTTGATACATAAAGGGCTGGGCGATATATCGCATGCGATTGTCACGCGCATTTCGTCAGTAAAAATCGCCATCACCTGCTTTCAAATGGAGCGGCATTTAATAGACAGAGCCGTAGTTCACTGACAAGCCACGCAATATCGCGTTCATTATCGAAGGCGATTCATCTGCGAAAGCAGGTGATGGCGATTTTTACTGACGAAATGCGCGTGACAATCGCATGCGATATATCGTGCAGCCCTAAAAATATACAAAACTTTCTAAATAGTTTCACAAAATCCTATGGGAAACACCGCAATGTAATATTTTATAATCTTTTTTTGTTTGTTTGTTTTATTTGGTGTTACATATTAAATAAAATGTTGAAATCATATTTTAAGGTATTATCTGTGTTCTCCTTTTAAAAATTACAGAGCCCAGTGGTTCTTGAGCTTAGAAAAGTAATAAAAATGTTAGAAGAATATTGACTCTGAATATTGAAAAACTACATAAGAAATGCCGCAAATTTTGAGAAAAGCCGCAGCAAAATCAGTAATTTTAGGTCGCAGAAATCAGGAAAAAAATCCCACTAAATGTGGAGGGGCTGATATATATACACTGCCATTCAAAAGTTTGGAAACATTACTATTTTTAATGTTTTCAAAGTCTCTTATGCTCATCAAGCCTGCATTTATTTGATTAAAAATAAAAAAACAGTAATATTGTAAAATATTATTACAATTTAAAATAATGTTTTTCTACTATAATATACTTTAAAATATAATTTATGTCTGTGATCAAAGCTGAATTTTCAGCATCATTAATCCAGTCTTCAGTGTCCTTCAGAAATCATTCTGATATGATGATTTATTACAAATGTTGTGCTGCTTAATATTTTTTTATAATGTGATACTTTTTTCAGGATTCTTTGATGAATAAAAAGTTAAAAAAATAGCAGAATTTATTTAAATAAATCTTTTGTAACAATATACACTACCGGTGAAAAGTTTGGGGTCAGTATTTCTTTCTTTCTTTCTTGGAAGAAATTAATTTTTTTTTTCAGCACGGATGTGTTAAATTGATAAAAAAAATTATAGTAAAGATTTATATTGTTAGAGAATATTTCTATTTTGAATAAATGCTGTTCTTTTTGATTATTTATTCATCAATGAATCCTGAAAAAAGCATCACAGTTTCCAAAAAATATTAAGCAACACAACTGTTTCAACATTGATAATAACTGAGATCATATTAGAATAATTTCTGAAGGATCATGTGACAATGAAGACTGGAGTAATGATGCTGAAAATTCAGCTTTGAATTACAGAAAAAAAATATATATTTTAAAGTATATTAAAATAGAAAACCATTATTTAAAATTGTAATAATATTTTACAATATTAGGCTACTGTTTTTTTTTCTGTATTTCTGATCAAATAAATGCAGGCTTGATGAGTAGAAGAAGAGACCTCTTTTGAAAACATTAAAAATAGTAATGTTTCCAAACTTTTGACTGGTAGTGTATATATATATATATATACATTCTTCTACAGACAGGGGGCGCTAGAGCAACAACATTTTAGATGTTACTAGTTTCAGAACATTCAGAGAACATTCAAAAGTAACGTTCCCATAATGTTTGCAAAACTGAATGTTTGTCTTAACGTTTGTGTAACCAAGAAAAGTGTTTTTAAAAACTGGATGTTTTGGACATTCAGAGAATATTCAGAATGTTTTCATAACTTAATGGGAAAATGTTCTTAGAAGATATTTTTGTGAGCTTGGGAGCATTGTGTTTATTATTATTTTATTTTTGCATGCCTATGGTGGATAATGTCGAGTTAACACAGCTTTACTATGGTATTTTGGCATAAACTATGGTATTTGCATAATGGTCATTACACCTTAACACAAAAATGAAACATAAATTGAGCATGGATTTCTACGTTTGTGTGTTTAAGTCTGGTCTGTGAGTGCTGAAACACAATAAATCCGAGCATCTGGTCTCGTCTGCAGCTAAACAAACCCACAGCGCTCAATACTGAGGTCTTCGGTCTGACCTTCTCTCAGTAATGGACGTGTGTTTGTTCTCTGCTGTTTGCCTACAGCTGCACTTCCTTCAGTCGCGGAGCTTTTTGCAGAACGAGCTGAGAAACAGAGATCAGCGAGTCAAAGGACGAGGAATTGAGTGTTTGTTTGGCTTGGTTTACCGTGCCCTCTCACACAACAAATGGAAGACTTCAATACGACTGACCTTCACCGGCTCAGAGACGCTGCTGTGGCTTATGACCCTCTCAACACATTCACATCAGCCTCTCTGGGTTTGAGTTGCTGTGAGGGTCTGGAATAAAGAAGCACCAGCACTTGACTCAATACACAACACACATGTGCTCTTAAAACAGCTCCAGAGCTAAGATCCATCAGCATCTGTGGAATCCCAGATAACAGGAAACATTCTAAGAACGTTCTTGTCAAAATGTCATTTCTAAAATGTTTTAAAAACGTTTTTCTTGATTACACGAAAGTTAGGATTTACATTCCATTTCATCATTCTTCAAACATTATGGGAACGTTACTTTTAAATGTAAACATTCGGAAACAAGTAGTGACATTTAAAAATGGACAAACGTCCAAATAAAAAGTTGTAGAGCTCTTTGAAGCTGCACTGAAACTGACATTTGGACCTTCAACCCGTTGAACCCCAGTGAAGTCCACTATATGGAGAAAAATCCTGGAATGTTTTCCTCAAAAAAGAAAGACATGAACATCTTGGATGACATGGAGGAGAGTAAATTATCAGGAAATTTTAATTCTGAAGTGATCTAATTCTTTAACGTTACTGGAAGAATGTTTGTTCAGAACTTTTGTAGGCTGCAACTTTGTTGCATTATTTCCACTGTAAAGTTGCTTTGAAACAATCAAACTAAACAAATGTACAGCTTGTGTTGTTAATCACTTCCTCAATAAACCATTGTTTGAAACTGTTTATTGTTTGTCTGCATTTATTGTGTACTGAAGCCGCAATCAAGCTTACTTCTGCAGTATCTCATACTTCAAACACTGAATTATCAATACAAAACATTTTAGATTCATTAAAATAGATATGCAACATGACGAGGTCATGTGACTACAGTGAAATGTTTTTAAAGCATACAGTTTCTCTCAACGTTTTTATAAATAGCATTCTGTGTATATTGCACATTATTTAGTAAGTATTCATATTCTGTACAGACAAATAAGTTTTTATATCAAACTAAACTACATTGTAAACCCAAATAAGTTGGCAAAACTCAAAAAAAAAATGAGGTAACCAGTTACATCAAACGTTTTAAGTTAAGAAATTCAAAGTTTAAAGGGTTATTTCACCCAAAAATGAAAATAATGTCATTTATTTCTCACCCTCATGCCGTTCATGAAGCTTCGGAGCGTTATGAATCTTTTGTGTCGAATCAGCGGTTCGGAGCGGCAAAGTCACGTGATTTCAGCAGTTTGGCGGTTTGACACGCGATCCGAATCATGATTCGACACAAAAGATTCATAACGCTCTGAAGCTTCCTGAAGCAGTGTTTTGAAATCGGCCATCACTATATAAGTCATTATTTTGTTTTTTTTTGGCGCACCAAAAATATTCTCGTGGCTTTATAATATTAATATTGAACCACTGTACTCACATGAACTGATTTAAATATGTTTTTAGTACATTAATGGATCTTGAGAGAGGAAATGTCATTGCTCAGGCCTCACTGAGCCATCGGATTTCATCAAAAATATCTAAATTTGTGTTCTGAAGATGAATGAAGGTCTTACGGGTGTGGAACGGCATGAGGGTGAGTAATTAATGACATTATTTTCATTTTTGGGTGAACTAACCCTTTAAGTAAGCAGAAGTGGCAGATTTCAATTTTGTACTCATACAATTTAATTTAATTGCTCTTAACTTGAAATTTTTAAGTAACTTAATTTTAGCATTTATTCTCCCTTTCGAGTGTCAAGCCCAGCCCAGTTTCAGTAAATTTAAGTTTGTCTAAATCAAAAGAAACAAGTTCATAAAACTCAAAGCAATCAAACAATTCCAATTACTAACTAATTTGTTTAATTTGAGTTTGCCCTACTCAAACCAATTCATTATTTTGAGTGTTCGGATTTACACATACTACACTGTTTTTTCACAGTAGTTTAGTTTGTGTTTCCTGCTTCTCAAATGTAAAACATCCTTTAAAATAAATCATCACTGTTCTGAATTTATAGTAAACCCATTTTGAACAGCAGCACATGAACTCTGAGATTAAACATAATACAATTCTTGAGACCTCGGTGAAGCTGCATCTCTCAGAGACGGTAAACAAGGTTATTTCAAGAGGTTTAGTGTTTCACGTGGCCTTCAGATAGCTGTAGAGCGCTTGCAGACCTCCGTCCAAAACCTCTTTGATGGGTTTCAGCAGGGGATTGTGCATGATGTGAAGTCCTTTGTCCAGCGGGTGGCACGCTAACTTCTCCAGCCGTCTCAGCCGGTGCATCTCCTCTGGAACGTTCTGGATGTCGTTGAAATCCACATTCAGGAGCTCCAGCTTGGTTAGACGGCAGAGCATCTTGGGAAGCGAGTGGATGCAGTTGCCCTCAACGATGAGGATCTTCAAGTCGGCCAGCGCCTGGATCTGATCGGCGATGTTTTCGAGTCTGTTGCAGGCCAGCTGCAGAAACACCAGGCTCTTCATGGTGTAAACGCAGCCGGGGATGTGAGTGATGTGATTGTGGCTCAGGTTGAGCTTCTTGAGTCCGGCGAGGGCCGAGAGCGACGGCGGGAGGCCGGTCAGCTGGTTGTTGGCGAGACTCAACACCTCCAGTTTGCTGCAGCAGCCCAGCTCTTCGGGAACCTCGCTCAGACGATTGCGATACGCGAAAAGCACCTTCAGGTTTCTGAGCTGGCCGATTTCAGGCGGCAAGCTGGTCAGCTGGTTTCCCCACAGATTCAGCACCACTAGGTTCTGCAGCAAACCCAGAGAGGACGGGACGGACCGCAGCGCGTTGAGCGACAGGTTGAGCTTCTGCAGTTCGGTCAGCTCCCATAACTCCTCCGGAAGATCCAGCATGCCGCGGCGAGCGAGGCTGAGCACGCTGTAGCCGAAGTGCTTGGTCATGTGCTTGCGTATGCGTTCGACCGTCGGAAGGTTTTCGTCGGGACACGCGCTCTTTCTTGCATCGTCTGCCACGCTCTGCTTTGATTTCTTTCCACCCATTTCTGGTCTCCTTCTCAGCTAGACGCTTCTTCTCATCTGCTAGAGACTCAAAGGCAAGACATCCAAAGGACGTCACAAACACGTTCCACATGCTGACAGTCCGGAGACACGGTGTGGATTGGTAACAACATCCCCTTGGCAACTCCTACTGAGTTTCACGGCCCTCTTGTCCAGTTGCTCCTGTCACTTGAGCGTGAGCGGCTGGCGATAACTACCCTTGATTGTGCCCAGAGATGAGGACGGACATTTTTGGGGTGAAATATGATGGCGTTGACCTCTCATGCCACTCGTGACCCAAAATAAAGTCATGCATGAAGTCCAAGTTATGAAATAGACAACTGTTATGATAAAGTTAGCCTCCTTTCAGGGTTAACTAAAACTAAACCATTACTTAAATACTTTACATGTATGCATCTTTTATCCAATGCAACTTACAAGAGAGGACGAACCGCCAAGTAACATTGAATTAATCATGACATTTTGATGTAGAAAGACTGAAATAGTATTTTCTTGTGCTTTTTTTATAACTTATATCGGAGATACTAAAACAACACTGGCTGCTTTACTATAACACATCTTTATCAGCACAAACGGAGGTGCTTTGACATAAACGACTGACCTATTTATAGATCAAATCCCCCGACGGACGTTGACCTGGTAGCTCAAATGTTTCTATCCTGAGCTTCATTTCACGTATGTAAACAAACACTCAAACAGCTCGTCAGAACCAGTAGTGAAACGTCCATGCATGTTATTTAATGCTGAAGTTCAGTTGAAGCCTGTAACTTTAATTATCATTTCCTCAGCATATTAAATAGCCACAGATTAAAGGGTTATAAATGGTGTCGTGGTTCAACATTAAGTGGGACATCTGTTGGCAGTTCTTGGCTTTGCCTCTCGGCATCTCGCTGCCAAATAATCGGAAATCTGCAACGTTCCTCCGTGAATAGAGAGATGGAAATCAGTAATAAATCACATTCAGTAGTTAAAGTGTGTTTAGCTGGTTTATTTTAAGCAGAAATCTCTCAAGAACTCATATCGTGTGGATGATCCGTCATTAGCGGCATCAAACATGAGTTTAGTATGTGTTTGTATTTCAGCACCTACTCGGACTGGGTTTCATAACGTTATTCTCTGGGTGTAAAATCCAATTTAGCAAACTATATAATGACATTTGAGAATTAAAACATATTGAGTTTGATGACTTAAGATCAATTTCAGATGTACAGTGACAGACAGAGCAGCTGATATTACATTCTAAACAATGCTGGAATTAAAACAACCCAAGTTGGGTTGAAAATGGACAAACCCAGTGAATGGGCCGTTTTAACCCAGAGATTGGGTTGTTTTAACCCAGAGATTGGGCTGTTTTAACCCAGTAACTGGGCTGTTTTAACCCAGCGAATGGGTTGTTTTAACCCAGCGATTGGGCTGTTTTAACCCAGCGAATGGGCTGTTTTAACCCAGCGAATGGGTTGTTTTAACCCAGAGATTGGGCTGTTTTAACCCAGCGAATGGGTTGTTTTAAACCAGCGATTGGGCTGTTTTAACCCAGCGAATGGGCTGTTTTAACCCAGCGATTGGGCTGTTTTAACCCAGCGATTGGGTTGTTTTAACCCAGCGATTGGGCTGTTTTAACCCAGCGATTGGGTTGTTTTAACCCAGCGAATGGGCTGTTTTAACCCAGCGAATGGGTTGTTTTAACCCAGCGATTGGGTTGTTTTAACCCAGCGAATGGTTTGTTTTAACCCAGCGATTGGGTTGTTTTAACCCAGCGAATGGCTTAAATGTTTACCCAACTAGCTGGGTAGATTTATTTAACTCAACTATTATTTAAAAATTACTGTATTTCTTGCTTAAAATGAACCCAAAATATGTTGGTAATTAACATTTATTAATATGTTTAATAAATTAACATTTATTAATGTTTAATCAATAATAATTAAACAATAAACATTTATTAAATTGCTTATTAATAAATGTTCATCTTGATTATTATTGTTGCCTCTATTAATTATTGTGTCTGATTTTTAATTTCCAACCTATTTTGGGTTCATTTTAAGCCAGACATATAGTCATTTTTAAACAATAGTTGAGTTAAATAAAAATGTCCAATGTTGGTCAAAACAAGCCCAATCCCAATTTCTTCATAACTTTGAGAGAACATTGCCAGAACGTTCCCCGTTAGTGTGAAGCTGCTACCAGCAGAGATAAATAAATCATTTATCTTCAGACTCAGACAAGAACATGCTGATGTGAAGGTGATGTAAATGACACGGCTCATAAATGTAGGTCAGAAAACATCCGAGACGCTCAGAGTTTCAAGAGTGTGTACATGCAGCCCATTGATTTGGTTTTGCTTTGTAGACAAACAACTGAGGAAAAGCCCTTACTGTGCATTTACACATTCACAAACACATGTACGTAAATATACAGATGTATTTGGATTGTGTTTGTCTACAGATGCCCTAAAGCAAACACACGTCAGCTGATTTACAAGAAGAAATTCACCAGTCTTTACAGCTGCTGGCTCATACAATATATATCAGATACAACTTCTGTGTGTTAATAAGCAATAAACTTAATCATGAGAACAAGAGAACACGGCTGAATCCATAAACTACTGTTGAAGTAAATAATACAGTGTCGCTAGATATCCGTTAAGGATTTGTGAAGAATATAAATAATCCAATAAAAAAGATATGTTTAGTATTTATAATTTGAGTTTGACTCTTGAAAGGACCTAATGAAAATCACATCTCATGTGACCTTTTGACCTACAGCCTCCATTTAGCCCTAAACCTGACCTCTCTGAGCCCAGCTGACGTATAAATAAACTCTGAATACTTGACCTTCTAATTCTTTCACTCGCAGACAAAGATATAGTGAAGCATTAATACAAGCAGAGCATGTTAAGGGTTAACTTTACAACACATTTTACGCTCATAATGTTATTTCTGTGTCAAAACAGGATATTCGATAAGAAATTATGTGATTTAAAAAAAGTAATTTCCTCATTCTTCAACCACTTAACCTTTTTTAATCAGAACTGTATCATAACTGAGTAAGGTTTAATGTGGTTACTAACTAACTGAGAATGAGCATTTGAGCATCTCTTGATAATGTTGCCTATTTCTTTCCGCTCTTTTAGTGTGATTTGTAAGTGCTGGTGGGCAAGAGTTGTGTAATAGATGCAAGTGTTCACCAGAGACAGTTTAATATCTCAGCTATAATTTCTTCATCGAGTTCTTCAGCAGCAGCAGCGAGAGGGAAAATGGAAGTGTGAGAGTAAAGGGAGATAAAATGGGAGAAGAAGTGGCTGAGGATGATGAATCGATGGGGAGGATACACACTATTACACAATATAAAGATGTCATTTGTAATGTCTGTGGAATGAGAGCGCGGCAGAAGAACCACTAATGCAGTCACACACAGGCCAAAGCAAAGAGAAGACGTGAATATAGAGGAACCGAACCGATGACACGAGACAAGCACAACATGCACAGTAAAATCAGCTCTGCTCAGAGTACATATGGTCCCTCTCTAAATAGTGTTAAAGTAACACTGAAGCACAGTTAAAGTTAATGAGATAATTAAGCAATTAATAAGGCTGTGGCTGAAGTCAGTTCTTGTGTTTCTCTTTTCTTCAGTGATTCTGCTTGTTAACAGCAGGCGTTCATCACTAATGCACAATCATTAATTAATTAATTGCTTAATTATCTCATTAACTTTAACTCTGCTTTAGTGCTATTTTAACACTATTTAGAGAGGGACCATATGTGCTCTGAGCAGAATTGATTTAACTCTGGAGATTTTGCTGTGTAGATAGATAGATCTCTACTATCCAAACAGGCGCAGCTGGTTGACGGTTCAGCTCATCCCACTGGATCAAGCGTGTTCTGCCAGGTGGGCAACAGAACCGGGTCTCAATGAAGGCGAACACTGCAGCCAAAACTCCTGTAAATGGGCTTCAGCTGCGTTACGCCCGTCTGTGCCATTAGAGTTCTGTGAGCTTAACTGAAGCCAGACAGAGCGCGACGCAAGGCAGACTTGATGATGATAAACGGGGCCAAAACAGTTCAATGTTCATCTAATAACGTGGTCAGGAGCCAGAGCTGAACTTTATTCTGAGAGGAAATGAACTTCACTGCCTAATCAGAGTCAGATCCCGCTTGCAAACAAAAAGCATTATATTTTTATAGCTGCACGTTCTCTTCTAGCAGACAGTAATGGACATGGCACAGATGTCAGCGTAGGACGTTTATCATTCATTAGAGACTCTTTTCTTCAAAATGTAAAGTACCGGCCATGGAAACACTTCCTGTAAATGTGCATCATGTGTCTCAAAGCTAGCTGTGTAGTCTGTTAGTGGAGCAGTCATAATATTTCTCTCAGGGTTGCTAAGCACTGAAACACAAAATAAGAGGAGTTAGTCTGAGAGCCGTTTATCAGCCGTCACTGACCCCTGCTGGACAAACTGGAGCATAATCAATACAACGGCTGGAGGTTAAAGGGTTAGTTCACCCAAAAATGAAAATAATGTCATTAATTACTCACCCTCATGTCGTTCCACACCCTGTAAGACCTTCATTCATCTTCAGAACACAAATTAAGATATTTTTGATGAAATCCGATGGCTCAGTGAGGCCTGCATAGCCAGCAATGACATTTCCTCTCTCAAGATCCATTAATGTACTAAAAACATATTTAAATCAGTTCATGTGAGTACAGTGGTTCAATATTAATATTATAAAGCCACGAGAATATTTTTGGTGCGCCAAAAAAACATAATAACGACTTATTTAGTGATGGCCGATTTCAAAACACTGCTTCAGGAAGCTTCGGAGCGTTATGAACCTTTTGTGTCAATCAGCGGTTCGGAGTGCCAGAGTCACGTGATTTCAGCAGTTTGGCGGTTTGACACGTGATCCGAATCATGATTCGACACAAACTGATTCATAACGCTCCGAAGCTTCCTGAAGCAGTGTTTTGAAATCGGCCATCACTAAATAAGTCGTTATTTTGTTTTTTTGGCGCACCAAAAATATTCTCGTGGCTTTATAATATTAATATTGAACCACTGTACTCACATGAACTGATTTAAATATGTTTTTAGTACATTAATGGATCTTGAGAGAGGAAATGTCATTGCTCAGGCTCACGGAGCCATCGGATTTCATCAAAAATATCTTAATTTGTGTTCTGAAGATGAACGAAGGTCTTACGGGTGTGGAACGACATGAGGGTGAGTAATAAATGACATTATTTTCATTTTTGGATGAACTAACCCTTTAATATGTGTAGCCTGACTGTTAATAGCGAGAAAAAGTAATAATTATAATAATAAGAAAGAAAGAAAGAAAGAAAGAAAGAAAAATAACTACTTATTGTACTGGAGCTCACCTACTCCTCTAACTCAGCAGGTGTAATGAATAATAATAATAATAATCATTTTATTTATATAGTGCCTTTAAAGTTTTCTCTCTCAGAGCAACAACAAAGACGAAACATTCAACAGACCTTGAATGAGGTCCAGCTGAAGCTTCAAGAGTTCATGTGAGGTCAGATCTTCTCAACACATCTAGATGATTTCCAGAAGATGGCAGCAAAACCCACACAAAGAACACAAATGATTATCATGAGGATTGTGACAATGTATCATATTCATATTTGACTTTAGTAGCGTTAAACCCCAAGGTGTAACAAATAGAAATATGCATTAGCATTTACATGAATGCATTTGGCAGATGCTTTTATCTAAAGTGACTTACATTGCATTTAAAGAATTAGTTCACTTCAGAATTAAAATGTTTAGATATTTAATGTTTACATTCTTTCTTCAGTGGAAAAGAAATGAAGGAAAACATTCCAGGATTTTTCTCCATATAGTGGACTTCACTGGGGTTCAACGGGTTGAAGGTCCAAATGTCAGTTTCAGTGCAGCTTCAAAGAGCTCTACATGATCCCAGACGAGGAATAAGAGTCTGATCTAGAGAAACCATCAGACATTTTCTAAAAAAAAATAAAAATTATATACTTTTTAACCACAAATGCTCGTCTTGCACTGCTCTGTGATGCTCCACGCATGACGTAATCATGTTGGAAAGGTCACGCGTGACGTAGATGAGAGCACACAGAGCAGTGCAAGACGAGCATTTGTGGTTAAAAACTATATAATGTTTATTTTTTTAGAAAATGTCCGATGGTTTCTCTAGATAAGACTCTTATTCCTTGTCTGGGATCATGTAGAGCTCTTTGAAGCTGCACTGAAACTGACATTTGGACCTTCAACCCGTTGAACCCCAGTGAAGTCCACTATATGGAGAAAAATCCTGGAATGTTTTCCTTCATTTCTTTTTCACTGAAGAAAGAAAGACATGAACATCTTGGATGACATGGAGGAGAGTAAATTATCAGGACATTTTCATTCAGAAGTGAACTAATCCTATACACGTTATCAATTCACTGGGAATCAAACCCATGACCTTGGCGTGATGTTGTTTTTGGAAAGACACAGAAATTATTTGGATTTTCATGAAGGAAATGAGTGCTTGCAAAGTAGCCAAAGAATAGTGTTCAATCGGTAAGAAGATAGAGAAGTTCAACATGAAGGACAGAAACCAGTGATAATATTGTATAAAGTATCCAATCGTCATGCTTGAGAAAAAGTAAAGCTTTCTTTATGGAAATTTTCTCATGAGAAATATAAATAAGTAAAAGTACTAAAGAAACTGATATTAAGAAGACCTCAGATGACCAACACCTTTGAAGAGACAGCGCCAACTCCTGCGAGGACTTCAGAAGACGCAATCATCTGGATCAACATGCACATTCCCAAATTTCTATATATCCTAATTATTGTTAATATGTAATTCATTATTTCCAGGAGCTCATTGCTTCTACCTTCAGTTAAACTGCTGACAGTGATTGTAAATTAATTGCCTAAATTATTACATTATTTGCTAACTGCATTCTCTAAATTGTGATGTTGACATGCATTCTCTGTAAAGCTGCTTTGAAACGATATGTGTCGTGAAAAGCGCTATATAAATAAATGTGAATTGAATTGAATTAAATGGGGTGGGCTGCTTTGACTTGGGCCTATATGTCACAACCTAGAACACCCTAGCAACAGCATAGCAACGCGCTAAATCAGCAATTGCAGAGCAACTCCCTAGAAACCAGCCACAACACCCTAGCAACAAAAACAGCAATGCGCTAAAAAAAACAACTGGAAACACCTTAGCAACTGCATAGCAACAATATTAATATTATAAAGCCATGAGAATATTTTTTGTGCGCCAAAAAACCCCCAAAATGACTTTTTAACAATATCTAGTGATGGCCGATTTCAAAACACTGCTTCAGAACGTTATGAATCTTTTGAGTCGGATTGTGCATCAAACTGCTGAAATCACGTGACTTTGGAGCTCCGATTTACTGATTTGATTCGTAAAGCTCCAAAGCTTCCTGAAGCAGTGTTTTGAAATCGGCCATCACTATGTAAGTCGTTATTTTGTTTTTTTGGTGCACCAAAAATATTCTCGTGGCTTTATAATATTAATATTGAACCACTGTACTCACATGAACTGATTTAAATATGTTTTTAGTACATTAATGGATCTTGAGAGAGGAAATGTCATTGCTGGCTATGCAGGCCTCACTGAGCCATCAGATTTAATCAAAAATATCTTAATTTGTGTTCCAAAGATGAACGAAGGTCGAGAACGACATAAAGGTGAGTAATTAATTACATTATTTTCATTTTTGCGTGAACTAACCCTTTAAATGGAAACCATTATATGACCTATGAAGTGTTCGCTATCACAAACGATTCTGGGAAGACGGGATTGTTCGCATTTTCAAATATCTTCACGCGCAACAACTTAAGCACTTCACAACGTTCATAATTCTTAAGCCAAAATGGATCACATTATTAAAATCCTTAACTTAAAACTTAAAATCAATAAACACAAATTGGAACTTACAAAAACAGCTTCATCTCGCATTGTCAGAGATTCTAATTCACGATTCGCAAAATGGCCTCTTTGATGATCATAGGATTCGACTCAAGTGATTCATTCGCGAATCGAATCGGATTTTTTGCGGGTTGCAGTCGCAAATCTAACGAAACCATCGTGTGTCGAAATAAAAGTGTTTTAATAAAAAATAAAAAAAATCAACATACTTGAGTAAAATATAAAAATCGTGAAATGAACTGTAAGTTACCAAAGCATTTTCTGATATTACTAAAAACGTGTAAAAATAGTAATAATACCAAATTTATATATTATTTATATCGCGTTAATGATTAAAATAGAGTCATAGCGGAAACGGTCAGTGCGTTGCTATGGAGTTGCTAGCGTGGCCTGGACAGATTTCGCGCCGCTGCCTTTGTTCTTGTGGTTTGAGTTGTTTACTATGGGATTATTTCACCTGTTTTTAAAAATAGTAAATCTCATAACATAACTTCATAATTTCAGTCGTGTTTGGAGAGTTACAGGGCGAAAATAAAATAAAACGAACCCCTCACATGAACAATGGTACATTCCAGCGGGATTCCCCCCCTCTAAACTCATGGAACATTCCAGCGGAGTGACTGAATGACTAAAGTTTGAATGAAAGAGAGAAGGACCAGAACCAGAACCGATGGACATCTACACGAAACTCTGATGATTTCTGCACAATTTCAGTTTGATTTAGTAGTTTATTAATTGAGTAATTCTAGAGAAGATGAGGATGAAGATGCTGTGGCCGTTCGCGGTGATTTTCTCCTCAGTGATTTGTGTTCAGGCTCAGCAGAGAGGTGAGCTCAAATATATAAACACATAGCTTTATTGTTCAAACTAACAGATTAAACTGTGGAAAAAATAGTAATAATGCGAAAATATTTAAAATATAAGATTTTAGATTAGAGCATGAGCAACTGGAACTCTTTATTCTGCTCATTGTGTGCTTTTACTCTCTTCCCATGTGTTTAGATTTAGTATTTACTGCAGATATTCTTAAAAATGTTTACTAAAAGTAGGCTGCTTTGGTGAAACCATGATAAAATGATGGTAATACAATGGAATTTCCAGAATAGAATATATTGCCATGGTAAAACTATGGTAGAGTTGTGCTTTTTACTTATTTTATAGATATGTGAACATATGTAGGTGATGAATTAAACCATTAAATGGGCTTAAAGGTATAGTTCACCCAAAAATTAAAATTCTGTCATCATTTAGGGGTGATTTCAGGTTGATTTGGACAATTTTTGCCATTGAGATGACTGGAAAAAGTGTCCCAACAAACCTGAATTTACCCTCAAGTTGTTCCAAACTTGTATGAATATCTAAACAACACAAAAGAAGATATTTGGTGACCAAACAATTGATGGACCCCATTCACTTCCATAATAATAATTATTTTTTTCCATACTATGGAAGTCAATGGGGTCCATCAACTGTTCGGTCACTGACATTCTTCAAAATATCTTTTTTTGTTTTTTTCAGCAGAAGAAACAAATTCATACAGGTTTGGAACAACTTGAAGGTGAATTTAGGTTGATTTGGACACTTTTTGGCATTGAGATGACTGGAAAAAGTGTCCCAATAAACCTGAATGAATATCTAAACAACACAAAAGAAGATATTTGGTAACCAAACAGTTGATGGATCCCATTCACTTCCATAATAATAATGATTTTTTCCCATACTGTGGAGTCCATCCACTGTTCGGTCACCGACATTCTTCAAATTGATCTTCTTTTGTTTTGTTCGGCAGAAGAAACAAATTCATGCAGGTTTGCAACAACTTGAAATGATGACAGAATTTTAATTAATTACTTTAATTAGTAAGCAAAAGCTTAGTAAATGTTAAATGCTTCATATGGTCTAATTCAATTAACAGACATGCAAATGATCATGGGTATTTGCATAGATAGTATAGCATTTGCCACATTAACGAGATTTCTCACCCACAGGTTTATTTAACACATCTAACACGTTTCCACCGGTGAGGTCAGGAAGCCACTAATGTAGTTTTAGCTGTGACCCGTAAAAGCAGCGAGTGTCTTCTTACACCTCGCTACAGACTGAACTTTCATCTGATCTGTGTGTGTTCTTTGTGTTTATTTCAGCTGAATGTATGCTTGAGCTCGGGTCACATGAGACTTCTGTACGGCTCCATTAACGGCTAATCCTGGATGTTTAGTTCTGTAGTTAACTGGTCATAAAAGCCTCTCAATGTGACTTATTCTCATGAATAACATGAGCAGAGCAGGTGAAGAAATCGTTTCACACTACAGGGACTAAAAATGTTGGCATTTAGTAATTATGTGTTTTGTGTAACATACCGTTCAAACATTTTAGATCTGTAAGATTTCTAAAAGAGTCTCTTCTGCTCATAAAAGCTGCATTTAATTGATCCAAAATGCTGAAAATTTTTTGTAAAACAGCTGTTTTCTATGTGAATATATAGTAAAGTGTAATTTATTCCTGTGATCAAAGCTGAATTTATTTGATTGAAAATACAGTAAAATCACAAAATATTATTAGAATTTAAAACAGCTGTTTTCTATGTGAATATATAGTAAAGTGTAATTTATTCCTGTGATCAAAGCTGAATTTATTTGATATAAAATACAGTAAAAATCACAAAATATTATTATAATGTAAAACAGCTATTTTCTATTTGAATATTTAGTAAAGTGTAATTTATTCCATGTGATCAAAGCTGAATTTATTTGATTAAAAATACAGTAAAATCACAAAATATTATTAGAATTTAAAACAGCTGTTTTCTATGTGAATATATAGTAAAGTGTAATTTATTCCTGTGATCAAAGCTGAATTTATTTGAAATAAAATACAGGAAAAATCACAAAATATTATTATAATTTAAAACAGCTGTCTTCTATGTGAATATATAGTAAAGTGTAATTTATTCCTGTGATCAAAGCTGAATTTATTTGATATAAAATACAGTAAAAATCACAAAATAATATTATAATGTAAAACAGCTGTCTTCTATGTGAATATATAGTAAAGTGTAATTTATTCCTGTGATCAAAGCTGAATTTATTTGATATAAAATACAGTAAAAATCACAAAATATTATTATAATGTAAAACAGATGTTTTCTATGTGAATATTTAGTAAAGTGTAAATTATTCCTGTGATCAAAGCTGAATTTATTTGATATAAAATACAGTAAAAATCACAAAATAATATTATAATGTAAAACAGCTGTCTTCTATGTGAATATATAGTAAAGTGTAATTTATTCCTGTGATCAAAGCTGAATTTATTTGATATAAAATACAGTAAAAATCACAAAATATTATTATAATGTAAAACAGCTGTTTTCTATGTGAATATTTAGTAAAGTGTAAATTATTCCTGTGATCAAAGCTGAATTTATTTGATATAAAATACAGTAAAAATCACAAAATATTATTATAATGTAAAACAGATGTTTTCTATGTGAATATATAGTAAAGTGTAATTTATTCCTGTGATCAAAGCTGAATTTTCAGCATCATTACTCCAGTCTTCAGTGTCACATGATCCTTCAGAAGTCATTCTAAATTCTAAAATTCAGCTTTGATCACTGAATATAAATTAACTATATGTTCACATAGAAAACAGCTATTTTAAATTGCAATATTTCACAATTTTTACAGCATTTTTGATCAAATAAATGAAGCCTTGATGAGCAGAAGAGACTCTTTCAGAAACATACAGCGTTTGATCGGTAGTGTAAATATTCTCTAGTCTCAGATGTCTTCATCTGCTTTAGTCGGTCTGTAAGTGTGTGGTTTCTAATCAGCCGTTTATCTCTGATGGGCATTTCACGCTGAATTGACTGAATCACATTGTGAGGTTCTTATCAGCTCCACTTACATCTGATTACAGACTCTGTTCACATGCAAATCCAGCAGATCTTCCGGTCTGTCCCGGAGCCTCTTCATCCAGACGCTTTGATTCGCTCTCTGCTGATCTCATCACCAATGCATGCCACTTCAAATGCTATTCTAGACATGATTCAGGAGAGGCTTTGTGGACCTGAACTTCTTCCAGTTCCTTCTTTGAAAATATTCCTAGATCTAATGAAATACAAATGCTTGTTTTCCAAACCCGACTGAAGCCGCAGCGAATGAGGAGTCATTTGTGTCTGAAGCGTCAATCATGATGCTGTTGTATAAACTTTAATGAGCCACTGAGACGTTTAAAAAAGCAGGAGAGCAATTATCTTGCCTTCTTCTTCAGCTAAAATCCCTCTTAAGCTTCAGGAGAAATCTGACCTGTGTGAGGAGCGTCTGCTGCTCAATGTGATCCTGCTGAATATATATTAGCTGTTTCTCTTTATCTCTAAACCATAAAAAGTGCATCAGAAGTCAATCCACTCAAATATCTGATTTAGTTTAGCTGTGTAAAGAAGAAGATCTTTAGTTAGCAGCTGACAAATGTGTTTGTTTGAAGGTGTTTTGATTGATTTTCAGATGCTCTGAATGCTGGTGGTCGCTCGGCTCTCAGCGTGTCTGTCACATGCAAACGCAGGCCAGATGTGCCGTAATGACTTCAGTCATCAGCGTCTCTTTATCTGCTGAGCGTTTGAAGTTTCTGTGTGTTCAGCACCGCCGGGGTCCATCAGAGGCTCAAATCCCCCGAGACACTGACCGTCTGCCGGTCACTGTTACTCTGTTTTAATTGAAACTCAGTGTTATTTTACTATCATTTTGCATGACATTTCTATGGAAGCCCGTTTCCGCCACTAAATAAAAAAATAAAAACAGTAAATTGCGACTTTTTATCTCAGAATTCTGACATTTTATCCCACAATTGTGAGATATAAAGTCAGAATTGCGTGATATAAAGTCAGAATTGCGAGTTATAAAGTCAGAATTGCGTGATATAAAGTCAGAATTGCGAGTTATAAAGTCGGAATTGCGAGATATAAAGTCGGAATTGCGTGATATAAGCAGTGCGAGTTATAAAGTCAGAATTGCGAGTGATATAAAGTCAGAATTGCGAGTTATAAAGTCAGAATTGCGAGATATAAAGTCAGAATTGCGAGATATAAAGTCAGAATTGCGAGTTATAAAGTCAGAATTGCGAGATATAAAGTCGGAATTGCGAGTTATAAAGTCGGAATTGCGAGTTATAAAGTCGGAATTGTGAGTTATAAAGTCAGAATTGCGAGTTATAAAGTCAGAATTGCGAGATATAAAGCCGGAATTGCGAGATATAAAGTCGGAATTGCGAGTTATAAAGTCGGAATTGCGAGATAAAAAGTCGGAGTTGCGAGATATAAAGTCGGAATTGCGTGATATAAAGTCGGAGTTGCGAGATATAAAGTCGGAATTGCGTGATATAAAGTCGGAATTGCGAGTTATAAAGTCGGAATTGCGAGATAAAAAGTCGGAGTTGCGAGATATAAAGCCGGAATTGCGAGATATAAAGCCGGAATTACTCTTTTTATTTTTTTATTTAACGGCGGAAACGGGCTTCCATACATTTCACCTCTAAAGTCTCTTTTAAGTTATTTATTACTTCAGATTAAACTAAACAAAAATGAGAAATGGTGATTTTGCAAATATGTGTCGATGCAAAGCTTTAAAATCAGACTTTGACCTCCTGACTTGCTGGAGGGAAGAGGATCTCCTTCATCTTCTCGGTTCCCTCTCATTGAGCTCTTTGCTGTCAGTAATGAGCGGTCAGCAGTGGATGATGGTTATCTCCTCATCATGAGAATTGATGGCTGCTTTTGTCAATTGTCCAAGACGTAGTTATTTGTGTCATGAATGGCGGCACACAGACACGTGGGCGGGTGGACGGGGGTCGCTCTTCAAAGAAAGAAAGAAAGAAAGAAAGAAAGAAAGAAAAAAGCAGTTCTGCCTCTTCAGTGCAAGAGCCCTATTCTGCTTTTCTCCATCTCCATCTGTCTTTAGTGTGTAATGCTGCTGTTTGAGTTCTTCTATATCAGCGTCAGTGTTTCTGAACTCCCTGAAACGCCTCCATCTTCTGTCGTTCCAGGTCTGTTTCCTGCTATCCTGAACCTCGCCAGCAATGCTGAAATCACCACCAACGCCACCTGTGGCGAGCCCCTTCCTGAGATGTACTGTAAACTGGTGGAACACGTTCCTGGAAGACGAATCCGTAACCCTCAGTGTCGGATCTGTGACGCAAACAGCCAGAATCCCAAAGGTAATGAGATTCACCTTGAATTATCGGTAACGCTTTATGATAAGATCACATTTTTTTTAATGCATTAACTTACAGTAAGTAACAATGAGTAATACATTTTTCACAATATTTAATATTATATTAATAAATGCTTTAGAAGTATATATCCTGTTTGCTTAACTGTAGATCATGTTTATTTCTGTTCAAACAGAGCAACATCCCATTACTAACGCCATCGACGGCACGAACCTGTGGTGGCAGAGCCCGAGCATCAAAAACGGCCGTCAGTTCCACTGGGTCACCATCACTCTGGACCTGAGACAGGTACGACTGGTTAAATCTGAGGTTCAGATGCTCACTTTGAGTCCGTTTCATGTTCAGAGTCACTATTCTTCAGCTCATTAGCACTATTTAATAACTAGAAGAATAATGATATATTTCGCATTTTTATTACAATAATAATAACATAATATAATAACAAATACCAGTGTGCATCAGTGTTATTTTAGTAGTTTTTAGTAGTTTTCATTAATATTTTCAAGTAGTTTTTATTTTTTTGTTTTCAGTTTAATTTTAGTTAGTTTGAGGGTATTTTTGCTTTTTCATTTTTAAATATGTCTATATAGTTTGTATTCATCTTTAGTTTCAGTTATTTCAGAAATTTTGGTTAAACTAAATGAACAGAACTGTTGCATTTGCAGCTAGGTGAAGTTTTTTTACTTTATTTTAAGCAACAAAAAATGTTTTTATGGTTTTAGTTAACTGTAATAACCTCGGTTCGCAACATCTAACAGAAAATATGATGCATAATTAAAAAAAAAAAGACAATAAACATTAAGATCTTTTGATGTTGCCCTCATTTATAGTAAGTAAACATAATTAGCTAACAAGAGGTTTTTAGTTTTAAGTTCTACTTCCATATTATAACTAGTTTAGATTTTGTTTATGGTGTAAAAAGCCAAAAAAATCATTATTTTGATCCACATTAAGTAGCATTTTAGATTATGTACAAAGTGTCCAGTGTGGAATGTTGGTCAGTTCATGCATTTAGTTATCAGTTTTAATTGTTTATCAGAGGGGGCGGAGCTATCAGACACAAATGCAAAATAACCTTTCAAAAGTCATACACTAGACGGTTGAGTACATAGTGTGCAGTGCACCATTTAGGACACAACTGAGGTGCTCAAGTTTTTTCAGCAGCATTTGTAGTGTTCCAGCTAACAAGCGGAGGGCCGTTTCCTAGTAAAATGAAGCTTTTACATTCCCCTCCTCCTCCTCTGTCATTGTAGATCAGTCCCGCCGTTAACCTGAATGCTGTGCTAATTGTACACTAGCTGCTGGTTTCCTGTGTGTTTGAATGGAGGAGCAGCGAGGAGGTGTTGTGAAGCGATTCGAGCCCCTCAGGGGCGGCCGAACACAAGTGTGTTTGTCCAGAGACACGCTAATCCCAAAACTAGAAACAATCCGCAGCATTCCAGCACTGATAATACTCACAACTATTCCATACCGTGATCCGCCTTCCGTCGCTCACACTCGGACTCTTTTATTCAAATCACTGCAGGGCCATAAATGTATCTTGATTCAAGAATGTTTGTGCTGGAGAACAAGACAAAAAACATCATGCAGTGCCAAAAACCATCTGTTACCACAGAAATCTGAATAACTCTCCAGCTTCAATGTTTAAGCGCTGACGCGGCTCAGGCTAAAGAATCCGCCGATGTGGCAGCGATGGAGGCAGACGAGCGTGTGTTTTAATGTTAGTCTGGAGTGAGGATGAGTCAGGCCTTTGTCTGCGTTCAGTGAGGGCCGCGGGGGGAGGGAAACGACCCCGACAGGGCCTCAGGCCCTCAGTGCAGGATCACACATGCTAATGGACCCCACACACACACACACACACACACACACACACACACACACACACCTGAGGGGACGGGTGGAGCTCAGGTGGGTTTACCAGCTTCACAGCCTCCGTTTGAGCTCTTAATGGCTGAATGTCATTCATTAGATGAAAAGAAAGACACTTTACAATCAAAACATTTGAGGAAAAAGAAATTTAATCTGTTTAAAATGTTAAAAGAGTAGCTGTGGTGTTGAAAATTAAGATTATTTTGTGGTTATTCACACTCAGATGCTAAACATTTGATGCTTTGATATGATAATACCACATTTTTTGGCATTACTCATATTGTTGCATATGTATTTGATACTTTAGTAAAGTGTTAATTACTAATTACAGTGTAATTAGATTACTGTACTAACTACTCTCTAAAAAGTATTGGATTGCTTATTACTAATTACTTTCTGAATCCCATATTAGTACAAGCACAGACACGAAACTGCACTTTTAATTCTTTTAAATAAACAATATACGAATTGCATAAATTATTCTTGAGCTGACCAAAGTGTGTAAAGGGTGAAGTTTACACTAAAAACATACATTTTAACATTAAATTTTGATGTTAAATAGAATTGTTGGATAGTCTGTTCAGTATTTAATGCAGAAGTAACTTTAATTAAATTACAGACAAATCCCTTACTTTCTTTTTCAAGGGAAAAGTAATTAAATTACTGTAATTAGTCATTAATTACACCCAACACTGCTTTAGACATTAAAATATCATGATAGCATGAAAAATCAAAGAATATGAAAAATAAAAATAATAGTAAAGTTTAAATTATTAAATGCATTTTTAGGGTCTTCCCTAAAAGAGATGATAAAAATACATTTAATAATTTAATTTTTTATTCCGCATTGTCTAAAAAAATATTGTTGTATTTTTTTCATATTCTTTGATTTTGCATACTGTCATATTTTAATGTCTAAAGTCTCAAATGTGTATAATAATTTTGAAGACAAAGATTACATTATTAAATGTATTAAAACACTTTGGTACTTTTTTGTTGTATGTTAACATTGGGCATGCTGATCATGTCACTTACTTAAAATCATATTTATTGTGTAATTTCTGGCCTCTAAGGTACTGCAGAAATGACTGTTTTCAAACAGGTTTCCTGAACGCTCTTCCCGCTTGTCATCGGTCGCTCAAACAGATAGCTCCGCAAGTTTGTATTTGTAATGAATGATTTTGCAGAGGTCAGAGTTCAGAGATATTTACGTTTCTCTGACATGCAACACAAAGCAAACGTCAGCAGCATGTTTGATTGAGTGAAGTCGAAGAGTAATCTGGAAACACTGTTTACGGCTTCTTCACAGCTGTGTGTGTGTGTGTGTGTGTGTGTGTGTGTGTGAGAGGACCAACACAGCTGTTGAAGATCCTCCGGAGGTGTTTGGACAGCAGACCGTGTGTGTTTACGGTCTGATAGTGTCACTGTCTGGGAGAAAACGGCCCTCAAATGGCTCTTCAGCTTGTGTTTGTTTGGTCAGGTTGTGTTAGCTGGATGATGAGACGGTTTTATTTATCCTGAATGTGTGAATCTGGTGGGATTCATCCAGTTTTGGTGGGATTTCACTGATAAATTCCCAAGAGAGTGGCGTTATTGGCTTGATGAAGTCGTTGTCAAAGCACTGGTAATGTTAAATTACACACATACACATTTACACTAAAAAGTGTGATAATACAATAACAATGCAAACAAAAAGGCCAAAAAGTGTGCAAAAAGTTATCTAAAAGTTATTCAGCCTGTTGCTGTTTGAATCATCCAAACGCCCTTGAGTTTATCCAGACGAAACAATGTCTTCAGGAAAACAATGATTATTTTGTCTAATGTGAAGTTCAGACCCTTGATAAGGAACGAAACTCAACTTCCAGTGTCAGAATGAGATGATCTGTGATGTTTGACCTCCATCAGAGCAGAAATCTTTGCTCAACGACTTAAATAACATTTTCAGAAGAGTCGTTCACGATCAAATGTTGTTTGTCAGCCAAACCCCTTCGACCTAAAATGTTCCTTGTACATTTATTATGAACATTTCATGTGTTCAATACATATTTCTTATAGATCTACTCATTAAAATCCAGCAGTTGTTGTTGTTTTCCCTAGCAACCATCCCATAATTCTACAGTCAAGCAACCTGTGATTATCATCACAGCTGTATGAAAGTGGAAATTCACCCTGTAATCCGTGATTTCCCTGCGTCTTCACCAACTTTTCATTCCGGGGATTCCGGAAATCTCCTGAACGCAGATCAAATGCAGAGAGGACGACAGACGCTCGTACGCTGTCATTACACTCAGATGAGAGGAGAGCAGCAGGTCTGAGATCAGAGGGAAGATGCGTGTTTGTGTTTGTCCTCGTCTGTGCATTGCTAAGCGTCCAGTAAACACACACACACACACACACACACACACACACACACACACACACTGTATCAAGTGCATTTGTGGCATAATGTTGATTATCACAGAAGAAAATAAAGACTGTACAGTCAGGTGAGACGTGTCTTCTAGAGCTCAGGAGGAACACACAGTTCAGAAATATATTCAGCCTAGAGAAAGTGAGTGACGATCATCTTCCCATCATGAGATTTCTGCCAGAACTTGTTTTGTCTGAGCGGGACAGACGGCGGATGATATTTCAGAGTCATTACTCAGACTGAGTAGGTAAATTTAGAAGGTAAATGTGTAAATGTGCGGTTGAGACGACAGGAAGAGGAAGTCACCAGTGTCCTTCAGCCCAAAGGAACATTAAAGGGCTGGTTGATTATGATGTGACTGTTTTAACTTTAGTTAGTGTGTAATGTTGCTGTTTGATCATAAACAACATCTGCAAAGTTACGACACTCAAAGTTCAATGCAAAGGAGATATTTTCTTTTACAGAAATCACTTTTTAAGGCTGGTAGGGACTACAACGATCTTCTTCCCGGGTTGTGACATCACAAACCCTAAAATTTACATAAAACCCGCCCCCGAGAACACTCAACAAAGGGGGCGGGGCCATGTTGGGCTGCTTTAGAGAAGAGGAAGAGTTGTTGTTGTAGTAGAGTGTTGTTGACATGCCGTCATTTTACGCCAAACGAGGGTCAATTCAACACAAAAGATGAACATGACGGCACATGCTAGTGGATGAGTTGAATCAACTCCACAGCAACTACATCAATTTATCCACTAACCATTCAGAAACGTCTAAAAGTTGTAACTTCTTCCTGAGTCTCTCCATCAGTGTCGACTCCGGTTTGAACAATGTAAGGCTGAACACCATTACTGACAATCCTCATTTTGTCTGCGTGAGATTCTCCAGCTTTGTTGTTGTTGAGCTGTTAAAGCTCCGCCCTCTTCTGGAAAGCGGAGCTCATTTGCATTTAAAGGGACACACACAAAAACGGCGTGTTTTTGCTCACACCCAAATAGGGGCAAATTTGACAAGCTATAATAAATGATCTGTGGGGGATTTTGAGCTGAAACTTCACAGACACATTCTTCTCTAAATTATTATTATTATTATTATACTATGTTTTTTTTGTGGTGTAGTTAACTATAACAACCCTGCTGTCAATATGACCAAGCATTTGCTCTTCCTCCTGCAGGTCTTCCAGGTCGCTTACATCATCATCAAAGCGGCGAACTCCCCGCGACCCGGAAACTGGATTCTGGAGCGCTCTCTGGACGGAGTGGACTTCCAGCCGTGGCAGTACTACGCCATCAGCGACACCGAGTGTCTGACCCGCTACAACATCACGCCCCGCCTCGGCCCGCCCACCTACAAGAGAGACGATGAGGTCATCTGTACGTCCTACTACTCTCGACTGGTGCCGCTGGAGCACGGCGAGGTGAGCGGTGCATGATGGGTAATCAGGGTTGTGCGGGGTCACGCTCATCATGTATCAGTTTTAGAATGCTGAGAAGTGTTTGTATCATTCATTGGTGAGAATTCCATTCAGACACAAAAGTATCACATTTCAAGGCAAGAAGCTCCAGTGTTTTTCATGCTCTGTTTTGCTCTTGTGGAAAGAAAACATCCAAAACACACATTTAAGTGTTTATTTTATTGCACTGTAGATCTTTAAAGGCGGAGAGTTTGAGTCAGAAATCTCCACTTATGCAGCTTTACACTTTTATTCATATTTATATTCTGAAGGTTTAAAAATCACCTGATTTTATTGCTAAAAACATGGTCAAAATGTCCTTTTTTCTGTCTGTTGACAGTTTTTTCTGGTTTATGGAGTGATAGAGAGAAATCCAAAATACCCTCTGTAAAACCCTTTCAAATGTCAGCAAAATCAAACAAGAATGTTCAGATTTCTGTTCTGGAAATATATGCAAATTAGTGCATATTTAATTAGATAATGCCTCATTTGCATATATAAACACAGCATTTCAGAAAACATGCAATACAGAAACAATTGTGTTAATGTACAGTGATTAATCATCTTGTGAAGTGATATCTGTTATCCTGTTCACCTGTGTGTGTGTGTGTGTGTGTGTGTGTGTGTGTGTGTGTGTTTACACCCATTAAAAGAGCAAAATAAAGCCTTTCTCCAGACGAGGAGTTTTGAAAGTGTCTTGTCTCTCCGCAGATCCACACGTCTCTCATAAACGGCCGTCCCAGCGCTGATGATCTGACTCCAGAGCTGCTGGAGTTCACCTCGGCTCGATTCATCCGGCTGCGCCTGCAGAGAATCCGCACACTCAACGCTGACCTCATGACCCTCAGCTACCGCGACCCCAAAGATGTGGATCCCATCGTCACCCGCCGGGTATGAAGCGCCTCTGATGTTTGCTCGTTTATAGACTGTTATAAATGTAGTGATCACCATATTCATATAGTCTAACTCTGTCCTGGTCTCATCTGGTTTTCAGTATTATTACTCCATCAAGGACATCTCGGTGGGCGGGATGTGCATCTGTTATGGCCACGCCCAGAGCTGCCCATGGGACCCTGTTACCAAGGTAACAGACAACAAGCACCATCCCACTGAAACTGAAGCTACCAATCAGATGATGGTGTGAACTTTAGCTCCGCCTCTCTGAAGACACTATAATTGCACCCGCGGCGGTCATAAAAACACTGTTAACACTAGTTAAAGCATTAATTATCCAAAGCCACTTACAAATGAGAAATATAATACATTTTTAAAGCATTTATTATCTTTGTTAAAAATACAATTGTTCATGTTGGTTCACGGTGCATTAACTAATGTTATAACAGATATAACTTGATTTTAATAATGTATTAGTAGATTTTGAAATTAACATCAGCTATATCTCCTTATCAGTTCTGTGTGTGTGTTTTCAGTGTGTGTGTGTGTGTGTGTGTGTGTGAGTGTGTGTGGTCTCTCTGTTGGTCAGTGCCGTCTCTCTGGGACACGTTTCCTTTCGTCTCTCTCTATCCTCCCCCTCTGCTGTTTGTTATGCGTGTCTCACTCTGTTCTCTCTTGTGTTTCACAGAAGCTGCAGTGTGTGTGTGAGCACAACACTTGTGGTGAGAGCTGTAATGAGTGTTGCCCTGGATACCATCAGGAGCCGTGGCAACCAGGAACGCTTTCTGACGGAAACACATGCGAGAGTAAGACAATAAATAACATCACAAATATGACACATGTGAGATTCACTCAAACACAAAACTAAACCTTTATTTATAACCGATCACGTCCCTCCTGATCTGTGTGTTCTCTCTCATTGGTCAGAGTGTAACTGTCACAACAAGGCCGACGACTGTTACTACAACCAGACGGTGGCGGATCTCAGGCTGAGCTTGAACACGCAGGGTCGGTTTGTGGGCGGAGGCGTGTGTGTGAACTGCTCCCAGAACACCGCAGGAGTGAACTGCCAAACCTGTGCGGATGGGTACTACAGACCACACCAGGTGTGTGTGTGTGTGTGTGATTGACAGATGACAGCAGTAAACATTAGGGCTGGGTAAAAAATATAGATTTTTATCGATTCTCATTTTTACGAACCGTTATCGATTCTTAAATCCCAAGAATCGATTAGTCTAGTCTGTTTTCAGTTGATGAATGAGCAGAATATGTAGCTCCTCCCATCCAATAAATCACAATAATTTTTGTGCTTTGTTACTTTTGATATGAAGCAAAGTCTCAGATTTCAAATGACGTCCATCTTATTATGAGATTCAGAAAATAAATACCGTTTTGGCGCTGTTTAATGTGGCGTGACAGATCGCTTTAGCGCCTCAGTTAAAGAGAAGCATGTGATCATCCTCTCCTCTGCTTTAATACCAGTTACAGCGAAATAAACATGCATGAACATCTGAAGGTATGTTAAAATATACAGTACAACTTACTGAAATCCGTATCATGTCTCGTGTAATCGCTCAATCAGTGTTTCAACCTCGGAAAGACTCAATAAAACTTAAACAATGTCACGTGACGTCACATTTACCTCAGAAAAACATATTCAGTGACCATAAACTCATTAGTCAGCTAGAAAAGTGAACTCTAGAAAGCAACATTCTGATAAATATAGCTATGCACCGTCACATATTCATTATAATTTTTAATGTTCTTCAATATTTAATGCATGTAAATCAGAATTAATTGAATAAATAATTGAATAAATCAGTTTAAAAATTGAATAAATCAGTTATGACAGCCGCAATTTAAATGTTTATATTTAAAAAAAAACCCGAATTGGAGTAGAAATATGATTATGTAATTCTAAACTTTATTTATAATAAAAACATCATTTAATGTAATTTAATTGTTTGTATATAAATATATAGTAGTACCAGCTGACTCTCATGTGTAGTTTACAGCATTAGTTGAGATTTTTTCCTCTAGAAAATTTGCCATGTGCTGTAACTGAAATACTACATCCAAAATAATCGAATCAAAATCGAATCGAATCGAAAGCATGTGAATAGTAATTGAATCGAATCGTGAAAATTGTCGATACCCAGCCCTAGTAAACATAAAAGGGGCGAAACTAAAACGTTTCAGTAAAAACATTCCATGAATGGTGTATAAATAACGTTTTGAGAACATTATTAAAGACCAGATAACTTCTATTGACGTTACTGGAAGAACGTTTGCCAGAACGTTCCCTGTGTCTCCATTAGAGCTTCCAAACATCTTCATGATGAATCTGCTCCAAAATAATGACTGTAGATATTAAACCTGTTGACGTGTGTGTGTTTCAGGTATCTCCGTACGCCGATAACCCGTGTGTCGAGTGTCAGTGTGATGCAAGAGGTTCAGTGAGTCCCGTGTGCGTCAGAGACGATGATCACGTGAACGCCGAGACAGGTGGAACATCACTGCATCTGTTTCCTCTTGCATATCTCTGAATGCAGTATTTCTGAGCTGCTGGTTTGTGTCCTGTAGGTCTGTCTGCAGGTCAGTGTTTGTGTAAGGAGGGCTTTGCAGGTGAGAAGTGTGACCGCTGTGCATTTGGCTTCAGAGATTTCCCACAATGCACTCGCTGCGAGTGTAACCTGGACGGAAGCCACAACAGCGACCCCTGCAGGGAGTGTGTGTGCAAGGTATGCATATTTTTGCTATTTTTTTTCTTCATATTCTCACTATATTAGACTATATGAGCCATAAAAACCTGATGAATCAAATATGATACTCAACAAAGAACACTATTATTTCATATGTCAGGCTTTTAGCATTAAATGACACTTGCGTAACCTCTCTCTCTCTGCAGGATAACGTGATGGGCTCGAACTGTGACCTGTGTAAGCAGGGTTTCTATAACCTGCAGGCCAGTAATCCCGAGGGCTGCACCGAGTGTTTCTGTTTCGGAGTGTCAGATGTGTGCGAGAGCTCCACCTGGTTCACCAGCTCGGTATGTTTAATTACTGCAAATATCACACCTGCACACTGCAAATGTAGAAGATCACAATTGCGGCAGATTTACTTTTATTTATAAAACGAAGGCTTTTCAGCAGGCGAGAATCACAGTAACAGCGTCACTAAAGGAAAGACAACAGCAGACAGTGAGGAGAGCTAAACTGAGGGCTTAAACACACAGGGGAAACAAACTGAACAAGAAACAGGTGTGCAAAGCAATCAGTAACCATGGCAACAAACAAGGGCATAATCAGTAAACTAGGAAATGGGGAATAAAGGAAGCGGTTACAGAATGCAGGGAACAATGAAACACAATCTTAAAAGTCCATAAAACACAACATGATCGTTACAATATAGTAAAGCTGCACAATTAATCGTTAAAATGATTAACGATTTTATCATTACATCGTTACACCAGTAGGTGGCGACAAGTGACTGTTATACTCCCAATCTTTTTTATTGGTTTTTAGGGACAGTACAGAATAGGACATCATGAAAACAGTAAACAAAATGTTGTCCATTATTAACCCCTTACATGATCCCCCTCCCCAAAATCAATGTCAAAAAAAAAAAACAAAAAAAAATTATGTATCACTGCTAGTTACAGGTGTGCAAGGTAAACCCTTAATGTAATTTAAGAAGGGATCCCAGGTCTTGTGAAAAGTTTTAAGTGAACCAGAGAGTGAGCATCTTAACTTTTCAAGCCCAATGCAGTAGAAAATGTCCTGTATCCACCAGTCATATGTTGGAGGAGAAACATGCTTCCACTTAAGAAGGATAGACCGCCTGGCCAAGATTATAGTAAAAGCAATAACTTTACGATCTCGGGCCACCAGATCAGGCCTAGGGGAGACCCCAAAAAGGGCTATGAATGGGTCAGGGTCAATAGTAGTGTTGAGAGCTTTTTTAAGTGTCTCAAATACAACAAGTGACTGTTATAATGTTTTTGTCATTGAATCATTCATTCAAGAGGTTTGTTCAAAAACACTGATTCATCCAGTAATGAAAGTGAGTCATTGAATCATTCACTTAAACCATATATATATATATATATAAAATTCATTTAAATTAAACATTTTCAATTAGATGGCAGCAATTAACATTTTGTCAGAATCTATAGTAAATTACATTATTTAGTTTAGTTGTTTGCTCAGAATCATGTGAAAATCGTGGTATCTATTTGAAACTAAAAAATCGTCATTATAAATTTATCCAGAATCCTGCAACTCTACAATATAGACATGTTTAAATAAACAAAAACTAATAAAAACGAGAAAACAGCACAACAAAATGACAAAAAGCTAACTAAAATGAAAACGAAAAATACAAAAATAGAACCTAACACAATATATGCGCTGTGACTGCGGTTTGAAACGGAGCTTGTGTGTCGTTGATTCTCAGGTGGTTCAGAGAGACGCGGTTCTCCTGCGATCTCTCCAGAGCTCCACCGTCTTCACGTCTCCCATCTCAGACGACAACCTCATCGTGTCCAACGGCTCAGCGTCCGCAGGCGTGTGGTCATGGGCCGCGCCGGAGCCTTTCCTCAACAACAAGGTGACTGACACACTTCTTCTGTCTCTGTGTTTCTGCGTCTCACGGGGCGGTTCACAGACGCTGGCCTCTCATTACACTCACACTCATTAACACATTTACAGCTAATTAGCTTACACACGTCCACAGCGTCTGTCCCCAGGTGATTAATGACATTAAAATACCTAATTAAAGCATTAATTTCCATCAGCTCGTAGAGGAGGAGCTGCTGCTCGCTCTCCATTCACAATGATTACAGTAATTATGAGATTACAGTTGTTTATTTTTACTACTTTTAATACACTTATTGTTTGCACTTGACATTTTAAATTATTATAATAAAATAGTATGTTTATCGAATGAACTGTTATTGAACACTATCAGCTGAGAGTAAACCTTGAGCTGAATAACAGCACTATTGTCTTCTGTTGAAGTTGAGTTAGTTTTTATAATTGATGAACATTAACAATGTTTTACCGCAGTATTCTGACAGGTTTAACTGTATCTTCATCGTTTCTCTGTGTAGTTGACGTCGTACGGAGGTTTCTTGAACTACAGCGTTGCGTACGACATATCTGAGGAGAACGTGGACAAAACGCTGAGCTCACATTTCAGTGTAATTATTGAGGTAAGATGATAATTATTCTGCATTCACGTCTTGTTATAATTACACGTGTTCAGACTCAAATGATTTATCACATATATAATTGTTTATGATTGTGTGATTGTGTGTATCAGGGAAACGGCCGGACGCTGAGGCAGACGCCGTCCTCTCATCTGCTGCTGAACGCTCACACGGAGCAGCGCGTCTCGCTGCAGATCCTGCCGCACGCGTTCATGGACGCTCACACCGGGAGGAGCGTTCAGAGAGACGAGCTGATGACGGTGCTGGCGGACGTCGCTGCGCTCAGGGTTCGAGCTCAGCTGGAGGGCAGCGCTGAGGGAACGCTCCGGTCAGAGAGAAAGTTCTAAAAAATGCAAAAAAATAAAAATTCTAAAATATTCTAAAATAAAAATTCTATGTTTATTTATTTATCAAAATTCTAAAATACTCTAAAATAAAATTCTATATATTTATATCAATATACTAAAATAAAAATTCTATATATTTATTTACTTATTTATATATATGTATACTTCTAACTATATTTACTATATATATATGTAAAATGAAAATTCTAAAATATCCTAAAAATGAAAATTTTATATATATATATATATATATATATATATATATATATATATAAATTCTTATTAAATCCTTATTTATTATTATTATAAATTATTTTAGAGTATTTTAGAATTTTGATAAGTAAACACAGTATATAGCATTTTTATTTTAGAATTTTGATATAAATAGAATTTTTATTTTGGAATATTTTAGAATTTTGAAAATATAAATATTTCTTGAAAAACTTTAAATGAAAATAGAAATGTTGCCTTGGAAATAAACTAAAATAAGTTAGAGCACTAAAATTATTAGCTGAAAATAAAGGAAATAAAAATAAATTAAACCTAAATAGTAATTTAAAAAAACTAGAAATTACTAAATTTTTTTACTAAAATCAACATGAAAACTAAAAATAAATCATAAAAGCTAATTAAAAAAAATAATTAATTTGTATTACATGTTATTAATTGTTATAGAATTTAATTATATATGTATTTATATAACATGTGAGAAAGTTAAAATAAATAAATAAATAAAAGGCCGCATTTATATTCATATTCATTCCAGAGACACTTTTATCCAAATGAGGAATTTGTCATAAATATAATTATTCATACTGGCCAAAACTGTATGTTATTATATTATTCTGTATATGCTGTAAATAGCTGTTATTTAGCTTTAGTTGTATAAACTAGTATTTAAATTATATAATTCATGAATCGGCCTGTCTAATATTTTGCTGCTTGTTTTATTGATTCTTTAATTGTTTAATTAAACATGTAAGCATGTTTGTTGTCCGCAGGTTGAGTCACGTGTCTTTAGGTGTTGGAGACACAAACTCCGATCTCTCTAAAATCCCTCTGGATGTGGAGCAGTGCGAGTGTCCGTGGGGATATTCAGGCACTTCCTGTGAGGTGAGGAAACCACATCCGGGTTGATTTGTCCTTCCGCATGAACATACAAACCAGCGTTTGTCGAGTTTCTAACCCAGCAGTGTTTGTGTGTCTCTTCAGTACTGTATTCCCGGCTTCTATCGGGTCGGTGGGATTTTGTTCGGAGGAAACTGTCTCCAGTGCGAGTGCAACGATCACGCGAGCGAGTGTGACATCAACGGAGAGTGTGTGGTAGGTGTTCTCTGACGCTGACGGTTTCTCAGTGCAGTCTAGAGACGGCTGTAACGGTGCGGTGTGATTGATTCTCCAGGGCTGCTCGCACAACACCACGGGGCCTCACTGCGATCGCTGCATGCCGGGTTTCTATGGCGACGCCAGCGAGGGCACGCCGGGCGACTGCCAGAGATGCGCTTGCCCGCTGACACTGGCGTCTAACAAGTGAGTAACTGTGCCGGATCCGTCCGGAAGCTTCCAGAGGGGGAGGAGGGCCTTTTGTGTGTCTGAATGTCTGAGCGTTTCTCACAGTAACACAAACTGTCTTCATTTGAGAACTCACATTCATGCTTTCTATCACTCTGAATTAACATGCAGTACTATAGTATATATCAGATCTCTGTACTCTGTTTTAAGATGGTCAAAACACTCAATTCCATCCATCAGTAGGTTATTACTCAATGTGCTTCAAAAAACAGGCCAGATCCTGTCTTAAGAACTAGTTTGACCAACTAGCAGTTAGACAATAATAGTAATTAGGTAATTAGTCTTACTTTTCCAATTTAAATTAGACCAACCTACTTCTTTATGAATCTGACTTTAAAATTTAAAATAGGAGCAAGAAAGAAAAAAGATTAGTTAGTACAAATTATATGAAATTGTAAAATGTGTGTGTATATATATATATATATATAATGAAAAATATATATATAATGGAAATTTTTTTATTAAATGTTATTAAATTTAATGCTGTATATAGATATACATTAAAATTGACTAATATACATTATATTAAACTTATTTAAATGCAATAATTTATTGAAATAATATTTTACATTTTATTTATTAAACATTATGAAACACACTTTTATATAATTTGTGTATATACTATAATTATAACTATAATAATGTATATATTGTAAAATAGAAATTATATAAAATTGTAAAAAATTAAATGTAATTGTACTTTAATTTGTATTCAATTAAAATTTGTATTAAATTCTATTTATTTAATTAATTATGTGTATATATGTGTGTATATAAATGGAAAAAGTGTAATTAAATGTTATTAAATTTAATGCTGTATATAGATATAAATGAAATTTTACTGATATAGATATAAATTATATTTAACTTATTTAAATGCAATAATTTATTTATTTATAACATTTATTTATAAATAAATGTATATTTATTAAATGTAATTAAATAAAACATATATATATATATATATATATATATATATATATATATATATATACACACGCATAAGATAAGATTCTTTAATAAAAATTAATGTAAAAATTTAAATTCATTTAAATATTGTCATTTGTGATCAAATTTAAATATATACATACATTAATAAAAAATTCTCATGTTTGTTTATTAAATATAATTACAATATATAATACAATATATATAATTTATTTTATTGTAAATGTGTGCAAATAGATTGTGATTATCTGATGGATGTGTGTTCTGCAGTTTCAGCCCCACGTGCGTTCTGCAGAGTCCCGGTGATGTCGTCTGTGACCAGTGCCAGCTGGGATACGCAGGAACCAAGTGTGAGAGGTACGAGATCTGCCTCACTATTGAAGAGTTTTGATATTAGATTTTGAGAGAAATAATGTCAGAAACCTGAACCTCTCTCATCAGGTGCGCTAACGGTTACTATGGCGACCCGCTGGTCCCGGGGCAGCGGTGTTCAGCGTGTGAGTGTAACGGTAACGTGGACCCGTCTGAAGCCGGTCACTGCGACGGCCTCACCGGAGAGTGTCTGAAGTGTCTGGGTCACACGTCGGGTCGGCACTGCGAGCGCTGCGAGGACGGGTTCTACGGAGACGCCGTGACCCGGAAAAACTGCCAGGGTGAGACAAAAACACCCGTCTGTGTTCATTTAATACATTCATTTATACATCATTTTTGTTTTTAAATCACAGAAGTAATTTTTCCAGTCATAGAAAAGAGATGTGTATATTTTATATATTTTAATATTAATATTATTTTTTAGATATATTTTCATATTAATATTATTTGAAATATAATATTATTATAAATTAACTCATTTGTTCATTATTTAATTTTTTTTTTTAAATCTTTTTTTGAGGTAATTTTTTCATAGAAAAGATGGAGATATTTTTCTATATATTTTAATATTAATATTATTATTTTTATATATATTTTCATGTTAATATTATTCAATATTATTTGAAATGTTATTATAAATTAAATAAAAATGTAAAAACTAATTTTATATAGTATTTGTTAATTATTTAATATATATTTTTTGTTTTTACATCTCTTTTTTTTAAATCTATTATTTTTTATATTATTATAATTATAATATGATAAATTTAAAAATGTAAAAACTAATTTTATATAGTATTTGTTAAATATTTAATATATTGTTTTTGTTTTTAAATCTCTGAAATTTTTGAAATCTCTTTTTGAGGTAATTTTTTCATAGTAAAGATGGAGATATTTTTATATATACTTTTTAATATTAATATTATTTTTTATATTATTATAATTATAATATTATAAATTTAAACATGTAAAAACTATTTTATATATAGTATTTGTTAAATATTTTATTGTTTTTAAATCTTTTTCCCTGAGGTCAACTTTGTGTCAAAATGTCACATTTTTTGCATAATTTCACCACAGAATTAAACAAATTAAAAAGGCATTTGCAGCCTTATATCTCACAATTCTGAGAACAAAGTTACTTTTTATATTTTAAAAATATATATTCTTCCATATTGACCTTTATCAATACATTTCTATTTTTCTGTTGTGCAATAATGACTGAATAAAATGTTTGTTTAAAGTAATCATAGTAATATTATCTATACAAAAGAGTAATATTTAAATAATAAAATATTTTTAACCTTTATTTAAAATCCTCCTGTGAGGTGAAGCTCTAGTGACGTCCAGTGGACAAACGCGGTACTGACCGTCAGTTACTGTACCGTGTCTGAAATCATGCCGTCTGTGTTTCTGTCTGTCTAGCCTGTGGTTGCCATGGTAACGGGTCTCTGTCCACCGTGTGTAACGTGATCACGGGTCAGTGTGAGTGTAAATCCAACGTGGTCGGACAAACATGTGACCGCTGTCAGGTACGTCTGCTGCGATGTTTACGATCTATTTTATGTACCTTTATGTAATGGAGCGTGTTGTTGCTTATAAACGAAGTTCCATGAAAATATTCTCTAATAAATATCTTTTATTAATAGTCTCAGTGTAGCCTGATCGTGTGTGTGTTTCAGGCTGGTTATCACGGCATTAACAGCGGCGATGGCTGTAGACTGTGTGAATGCAACCAATCAGGCTCTCTGTCTGCGTCATGTGACGAGGAGGGGCGGTGCCAATGCATCACCGGAGTGACAGGTGATAAATGTGATCGCTGTCAGCGCGGATATTACAGCTTCAGAGAGAACGGATGCACACGTAAGAACATCAACCACATATATTTTCATTGATTTATGTGTGTGTGTGTGTGTGACGTAATCGCGTCTCGTTGTGTCTCCTCTAGCATGTGACTGCGCACACACACACGGGAACTGCAACGCAGAGACGGGCGAGTGTATCTGCCCTCCACACACACACGGGCCGAAGTGTGAGGAGTGTGAGGAAGGTCACTGGGGTCACGACGGCGTGTCCGGCTGTAAGGTGCGGCACATCGGTCACGAGCTAATGATGTTGTACTACGGTATCACCACAGTAGATGTTGTAAAGGTCTCTCTGTGTGTGTAGGCGTGTGACTGCAGTGCCGTCGGCTCGAGCTCGTCTCAGTGTGACCTGCTGTCGGCTCAGTGTCCCTGCAGACCACAGTTCTCCGGCCTCAAGTGTGAGCGCTGCGCTTTGGGCTACAAAAACTTCCCAGAATGCACCGCATGCAACTGTAACCCCGACGGCACGCGCGAGGAGTTCTGTGACGGGACGCTGGGAGTGTGTGGATGTGAGGATCATGGGCAGTGTTCCTGCAAGGTGACGACAGCGATATTACAGGCCCATATTACGCCCTCAAAGTCCTGATGTTGTTTTTGGGCTCTACTAGATATTCTCTCCTCATATTCTCCATTGTTGCAGCTCCTCTCTTCCCAGTCTGTCAGTAACGCTCTGTTTAGTTCCTGTCTCTTTGAAGCCCCTCCCTCTGAAAAGCACAATGTGCTCTGATTGGACAGCTGGAGCAGTGTGTTGTGATTGGTGTTTGGGAAATGGAGGTGTTTCAGGTACACTGACGCTGAAACCTCTTCTGTTTTCAGGAGAATGTTGGCGGCAGCGGCTGTGACGAGTGTAAGAGCGGGACGTTTGGTCTGACGGCTCAGAATCCGTCCGGCTGCAGTCCGTGCTTCTGTTTCGGTGTTTCCAGCGTGTGTGAGGAGCTGAGCGGCCTGATCCGAGTGCCGGTGAGCGGCGACACTGATGAACACATGTTGAATATTCATGAATCGCTCTATAACACGTCTCTCTGTGTGATTCAGATCACTCTGGGTTCTGCTCCGGCTCTGCTGCGTGTCGTGTCTCAGAGTGACCTGCAGGGGACGCTGGAGGGCGTTTATTACACCGATCAAGAGATGCTGTTGGACGCGGCTCACCTGCACAGTCTGTCTGTCCTCACCGCACCGTATTACTGGAGACTTCCTCAGAAATACCACGGTAACAAGGTACAAACGCCACGGTTCGTTGTTAGTTCAATAGGTTGTTTGCACATGACGTCACAGCAGCAGCGCGAATGAGTCTGGAGGGCAGGGAGTGATGTTTCTATATAGGAATCCTATCAAAAACTCAAAATTCGCATGTTTTGCGTCGTATATGGTTGCTCAAATCGATAAAATCGAGAACCCAGAAGGTGTTTATATCGTTTACATAACTTATACCGTTTTTTTATAACTTATTTCGTTTTTTAACTTTAAAAGTTGTCGCCTTTTATAGCGTTTTGCGTCTGCTGATACTTAAATGAATATGGATACTTGCTTACCTTTTTGACTTGGTTAAATATTCACATTCTTCATGCTATCGTTTGCAGGGAGGAGAAGATATTTTATCCTATTTAATTATAATTTTGTATTTTCACTTCAGTTTTGTAGTATTCTGTTCACAATGTTGATCTGGTTACCATGACAACAGTGTCATGCGCTGCTGCTTCAGGCATCGTATGGTAGAAAATGTCCAAATAAAATAAATGTGTTCAACAAGCTGACTTTAGTCGATCCATTTATTTGTTGGAAGCGTGTAAATGTAACTAGTTTTAATGTTGTTTTTGTAAATATTCACTTTCCCATATGACCACGGAGGAGAATCGGAGGGTCACGTTCAGAACACAGACACGCTGTATTTTTGTATTTATTTCAACAAATGACAACCAAAATCAAACCCATAGAAGCTCGTGAACAGTTTTGAAGTGGCTGTGTGCAAAATTAGACATAAAAACCAAATACAAAACTCAGCAAAGTATGTGATTATTTTGAGTGAAAGGCAGTGGCTTTATTTAGTGACATTATTACATTTGCTAGTCGTCTTCCCTCACCTTTTAAGGCGAAAATTGTATTATCGTCCTTTTTTTTTTTAAACGATATCGTGAGTTCCTATTACAATTCTCGATTCAGCATAAATGACCTACAATGGCGACATTTTTCACAATCACGACAGAAAATCAAAATACTGCTCTAACTTCACTAGTAGAAAGGCAGCGCGATATAAACAAACCTAGACTAGAACTGAACACGGCGTGACGGCAGCTTCACATCCTCTATATCTGCCTCCTTGATGGCAGGAAAGTATTTTAATTCAGCGGAAAAGTCGCTCCTCTTCATAACATAAGGATCGCGTCCAACATATGTTGTGATTTTCTGTTTATACCTTTCTAAACCAGCAAAGAAAGGACTTTTCCCCATCTCTTCCATTCTAATTTTCACTGCTTGCCCTCCACCGGAATTTCGCACGTCACCAAAACCACGTGATTGCAAACAACCTATTTTAATAATGCATTAGTAAGTATTTTTCATTGATGTGTTGTTTTGATGAATGTTTCCTCGTGTCTCGCAGCTGCTGTCGTACGGAGGAAGACTCTCCTACACGCTCGCGTTCTTCGCTCTCGATGGCGTCGGACTGGTCAATCACGAGCCGCAGGTTCTGATGAGGGGCGGACACCTCCGCAAGCTGGTCATCTACACCGACGCTCCCGCACCTGAAAACGGAGTGCGCACGGCACAGGAAGTTCCTCTGACCGAGGTGAGTGTGCTTACATCGGCTCTGGACCGTGTTTGTGTCATAAAGCCGGATCTCTGACCGTTCCTCTTGTCTGTTTGCAGCACGAGTGGAAGTATTTCAACTCCGTGTCTGATGAGGCCGTGAGTCACGCCGACTTCATGTCTGTGCTGAGTAACGTGGAGTACATCATCATCAAAGCCTCGTACGGCTCCGGACTGCAGCAGAGCCGGTCAGTGTGTGTCTGGATATATTCCTGAATCATTCATCACGTCACATGTTTCAGAGCTGATTTTATCCAACAGGATGAACTGTGATGTTATTGATTAATAGATGGAGCAACTACATCTAGATTCAAAGACAAACATGAATAACATCACAGATGAATGTGATTTTTGTCGTCTCTCTCCAGGATCTCTAATATCTCCATGGAAACGGCGCTGGAGGCGGACGAGGTTCCTGCGGGTGGAAAAGTGGCGCGGCTAGTGGAGATGTGCGAGTGTCCGCTGGGATACGCTGGACTCTCATGTCAGGTCAGATAAACTTTAATAGTCGAATCCTGTCAATTATCTTAATGTACAAACTCTGATAAATACCTTGTTAAACTATAAAAATAAAATAAAACGCATAAATAATATAAAATTAATCATTAATTATAGAGGATAAGACAATATATGTGTGTGTATATATATATATATATATATATATATATATATATATATATATATATATATATATATATATATATATAATAATACATTTAGTCTTATACTATATGATTTTATAAGATAATATACATTTAATATATCAATATAAAATGTATCATTAATAATATAATATAATATAATAGATATAAATTAAAATATATAAATGTATATCTAATAATTAAGTATATTATAATTATTATATTATTAATTTTATACTATTTATATTCTATTTATATTTTATATATTGTATTATATTAGACGACAATATAATATAAAAAAATAAAATTAATCATATTTTTAATGATTCATTTTATTACTGATTTTATTTCTTGTATATTATATTGTCCCCTAATATAATATAAGGCAATAAAATATTTAAAGAATATATAATTAGTAATTGAGATTATATTATTGATTTTATATTATTTGTATGCTTTTTATATTTTATATATTGTCATATATTTTATTATATTATATAATAAAGCAATATAATATAAAAAAATTAAATATACATAATATTAAGTTAATCAATAATAATATAATAATAAGATAATATAATATCTAAAATATAAATAAAGGCCGTTCAGCTACAACGATAACGATAAAGATATGTTAAAGTTCAGGATGTAGTTCTCGAGCATTTAAAGTGACAGACGACAAAACTGGAGCGCTTATAATAAACAGAACAATATTGTGTGGACGCTGATACAGTTATCGTTATAGTTATCATTATTGGTGTGATGTTTCCACATCACTTACAGTTCCGTTCTGTTGTTTTAAGAGGTGTTCTGATGAATGATTTGATGTTTTTACCCATCATGCTCTGTGTTGCAGGAGTGTGCTCCGGGTTATTACCGCCAGGCCGTGTCTGAGCTCAACATGAAGGGCAGAAACCGGCCGCTCATTCAGCCCTGCGTCCCGTGCCGGTGCAACAACCACAGTCTGTCATGTGACCTGGAGACGGGCGAGTGTCTGGTGAGAAAATCCAGATTGATGAACCTGCTTTATCCACATCAAACTGATGATGAAATCAGCTGCTTGAGATGCTTAAATAATTGTGTGTTCAGGGATGCCAGCACAACACCGCAGGAGAGCACTGCCACGTGTGCGCCGCAGGGCATTATGGGAAGGTGCAGGGCTCCATCAGTGACTGCTCGCTGTGTGCCTGTCCGCTGCGGGGTCAGAGGTGAGGTCACATGACACAGTACGGCTGTGTTTAGGTCCTTCTGGAAACGTTTATTTGATTAAATTGCAGGATTATTTTGGTCCTAGCTGATGTTTTGCGTGTCTTTAGTTTCAGCGCGACGTGTGTGCTAGAGGGCGCTGGAGATTTCCGCTGCGACCACTGTGAGGAGGGATACGAGGGCCGTTACTGTGAGAGGTGAGGTCATGTGACATTACGGGACACGCACAAACACACACTCGTACGCTAACGCTCTCTCCCGCATCTCTCAGGTGTTCGGTCGGTTACTATGGTAACCCGTCTGAGCCGGGTGGGCGGTGCCAGGCGTGCCAGTGCAGCGGGGCGGGGTCAGTGCACAGCATCTGTGACGGACGCACGGGGCGGTGCGAGTGCAAGGTTGGGGTCAGAGGTCACCTGTGTGACCAGTGTGAGGAGAGACACGTGCTGGTCAGCGAGCAGTGTGTGTGTAAGTCAACTTCATTTCTATAGATTGCTTCAAAGCAGCTTCACAGTGACAAAAATTAAATAATAACAGTGTCGATGTTGCAAAATTCATCAATTATCAGTTCATGAACAGTGTTGATTCAGTTCAGTGACGGTGTTGATTCAGTTCAGTGACAGTGTTGATTCAGTTCAGTGACGGTGTTGATTCAGTTCAGTGATGGTGTTGATTCAGGTCAGTGACTGTGTTGATTCAGTTTGGTTTAGTGTTGGTTTAGTTCAGTGTTGATTCAGTTCAGTGACGGTGTTGATTCAGTTCAGTGACGGTGTTGATTCAGTTCAGTGACGGTGTTGATTCAGTTCAGTGACAGTGTTGACTCAGTTCAGTGACGGTGTTGATTCAGTTCAGTGACAGTGTTGATTCAGTTCAGTGACGGTGTTGATTCAGTTCAGTGATGGTGTTGATTCAGGTCAGTGACTGTGTTGATTCAGTTTGGTTTAGTGTTGGTTTAGTTCAGTGTTGATTCAGTTCAGTGACGGTGTTGATTCAGTTCAGTGACGGTGTTGATTCAGTTCAGTGACGGTGTTGATTCAGTTCAGTGACAGTGTTGACTCAGTTCAGTGACGGTGTTGATTCAGTTCAGTGACAGTGTTGATTCAGTTCAGTGACGGTGTTGATTCAGTTCAGTGATGGTGTTGATTCAGGTCAGTGACTGTGTTGATTCAGTTTGGTTTAGTGTTGGTTTAGTTCAGTGTTGATTCAGTTCAGTGACGGTGTTGATTCAGTTCAGTGACGGTGTTGATTCAGTTCAGTGACTGTGTTGATTCAGTTCAGTGTTGATTCAGTTCAGTGACAGTGTTGATTCAGTTCAGTGATGGTGTTGATTCAGGTCAGTTCAGTGTTGATTCAGGTCAGTGACAGTGTTGATTCAGTTTGGTTTAGTGTTGGTTCAGTTCAGTGACGGTGTTGATTCAGTTCAGTGACAGTGTTGATTCAGTTCAGTGACTGTGTTGATTCAGGTCAGTTCAGTGTTGATTCAGGTCAGTTCAGTGTTGATTCAGGTCAGTGTCAGTGTTGATTCAGTTCAGTTTAGTGTTGGTTCAGTTCAGTGTTGATTCAGTTCAGTGACAGTGTTGATTCAGTTCAATTCAGTGACAGTTGATTCAGTTCAGTGACAGTGTTGATTCAGTTTAGTGACAGTGTTGACTCAGTTCAGTGACGGTGTTGATTCAGTTCAGTGACAGTGTTGATTCAGTTCAGTGATGGTGTTGATTCAGGTCAGTGACAGTGTTGATTCAGTTCAGTGACGGTGTTGATTCAGTTCAGTGACTGTGTTGATTCAGTTCAGTGTTGATTCAGTTCAGTTCAGTGTTGATTCGATTCAGTTCAGTGACAGTGTTGATTCAGTTCAGTGATGGTGTTGATTCAGGTCAGTGACAGTGTTGATTCAGTTTGGTTTAGTGTTGGTTTAGTTCAGTGTTGATTCAGTTCAGTGACGGTGTTGATTCAGTTCAGTGACGGTGTTGATTCAGTTCAGTGACTGTGTTGATTCAGTTCAGTGTTGATTCAGTTCAGTTCAGTGTTGATTCGATTCAGTTCAGTTCAGTGTTGATTCAGTTCAGTTCAGTGTTGATTCAGTTCAGTTCAGTGCTGATGCTGCGCGGTCAGTCTGATTCTCCAGCTCATGTTTCTGCAGCGTGTGATGACGGCTGCACCGGAGTGCTGTTGGACGATCTGGATGCTTTGGACGGGTCCGTCGCGTCTCTGAACCTGTCGGCTGTCGTTATCGCCCCCTACAGCCAACTGATGACCCTTGAGAACCAGACCCGAGAGGTCAAGGTCAGTCACATGACCTAGTCTGCAGGTAACTTTGTATGCATGAATACTTCATATGTAAATTTGCATGTGTTTCATCGTTCAGAGTTTGATGTCGTGGGAGCAGAGCCCAGATCATCAGCTGACCGCAGGAGAACGACGCTTGCGCAACCTGAACAATCACATCACTGACCTGCAGCATCAGGTACGGCTCACATCCCGCCTCATGGTATCCATGGCGACCAGCAGACTGATGCTGTGACTCAATGTGTGTGTGTGTGTGTTTCTTCATCTGCAGGTGCAGAGTGTGTTTGAAGGCAGTGAGGATGTGCTGCTGACCTCTGAGGAGAGATTCACACAGGGCAAACAGCTGCTGGACCTCATCACTAACATTCATTCTGCCATCCACGGTAACTCTGGCTTCGTCTCAGAGAGTAATCCACCATTGTTAATGTTATCAGTTAAAATAAGAACGTGATTTGATTGGCTGCTGTTGGTTTGTGATTGGTTCAGGCCTGATGGAGAAGGTGCGTTCTGTGAATGTGACGATGGACGACGCTCTGGATGAAGTGAACGGCACGTACCTGCTGGAGGAGACGAACACGGTGCTAAAGAAGATCAGGACCTTCAATCTGACGCACTGCAGCACGACTGCGCAGAACGAGCTCAGGCACGAAACACGACATCCAACACTCATCTGCACAAACACGTGTGTGTCCGGCCCAGTTTCTAATGTAGTCCGTGTGTGTGTGTGTGTGTGTTCAGTTCTGCAGTGTCTGTGCTGCTGAAGGTTCAGGATGAGATGTCACAGCCGCTTGGTCACAACCAGTTCAGACTGGAGAACATCTCCACAACAGTCAGCAGATACAAGCAGCAGCTCCTGCAGGTCCAGGAGGCCCTGAACACGGCCGAGAGCCACAACAACCACAGCAAACGTCTGCTCGAGGACATCCAGATCAACCTACGGCAGCTCGCAGTGAGTCTTCATCAGAGGCGATTGAGAAACGGCAAAATAACTGTAGATCTTCTGCTCACCAAAGCTGCATTTATTTGATCAAAAATGCAGGAAAAATGTGAAATATTTTTGTCATTTAGAATATCTGTTTTCTATGTGAATATATAGTAAAGTGTAATTTATTCCTGTGATCAAAGCTGAATTTTCAGCATCATTACTCCAGTCTTCAGTGTCACATGATCCTTCAGAAATCATTCAAATATGATGATTTGCTGCTCAAGAAACATTAAAATCTCTTTCTTCAGATCTCCAGAAACAATGTCAGCAGTTTGAACCAGGAAGTAGAAACACAAGTACAGGAAGCTCAAGACCTGCTGACTGATGCCCTCAATATAGCTGTAGACATGGACAACGGGACAGCTGTGAGTGACGTTTCTACATCATATAACTCTGTTTAGACGTATATGACACAGTGAATGTTAGGGCTGGGTATTGAAACAATTTTCACGATTCGATTTGATTCGATATCGATTATTCTGGATGTAGTATTTCAGTTTCAGCACATGGCAAATTTTCTAGAGGAAAAAAATCTCAGCTAATGCTGTAAACTACACATGAGAGTCAGCTGGTACTACTATAATAATACTGAAGGTTAAATTAACTTATTTATATACAAACACTTAAATTACACTCAATTGATGTTTTTATTATAAATAAAGTTTAGAATTACATAATCATATTTCTACTCCAATTCGTTTTTTTTTTTTAATATAATCATTTAAATTGTGTCTGATTTATTCAAACATGCATTAAATATTGAAGAACATATAAATTATAATGAATATGTAACGGTGCATAGCTATATTTATCTTTCTAGAGTCACTTTTCTAGCTGACTAATGAGTTTATGGTCACTGAATATGTTTTTCTGAGGTAAATGTGACGTCACGTGACATTAAGTTTTATTGACGTCTTTCCGAGGTTGAAACACTGAGCGATTACACGAGACATGATACGGATTTCAGTAAGTTGTACTGTATATTTTAAAGTAACTGGTATTAAAGCAGAGGAGAGGATGATCACATGCTTCTCTTTAACTGAGGCGCTAAAGCGATCTGTCACGCCACATTAAACAGCGCCAAAACGGCTATTTATTTTTTGAATCTCATAATAAGATGGACGTCATTTGAAATCTGAGACTTTGCTTCATATCAAAAGTAACAAAGATTATTGTGATTTATTGGATGGGAGGAGCTACATATTCTGCTCATTCATCAACTGAAAACAGACTAGACTAATCGATTCTTGGGATTTAAGAATCAATATCGGTTCGTAAAAATGAGAATCGATTAAAATCAAGAAATCAATATTTTTTTACCCAGCCCTAGTGAATGTAATTCCAGATGATGCGTTTGTCGTTCCAGACTCTGGATGAGATGAGAACGATCTGGAAGGGTGGAGTCCAAATCTCAGGACGCATGTGGACGATTTAGTGATGGATTTGACCAAAAGAGACGCCCTACAGATGGTGTACAGGGCCGAGGATCACGCGCAAGCCCTCAGCAAACAGGCACAAGCCCTTAACAGGTGCGTCACCCTATAAAAATCTCACAGAACGTGTCATAAATGTTGTTCGGATTGTAATGAGACTCGATGTCTTGCGTTCAGTTCTCTATCCGAGGTCAGATCTGCATCAGTAAATGCAACCAGCGCCACTCAGACCAACAGCAACATCACAGGAAACATACAGCTGGCGGAAGATCTGGCTCACGCCGCCAATCAGAATGCAAGCTCCGCCCTCAATCTGGTATGTCGACCAATCAGAGCTTGAGAATACTATACAATATGGTGTTTTTGGCCTATATGTATATACATTATTTTAAGCAGAATAAAATGCTTACTAAAAATGATTAGATATTTTATCTATTTAATTGCATGCCATCTAAGTGTATAATTTGTTGTTAAATTATTGAAATATTAACTTAATCTCATAAATATTTTACGTTGATTGAAGAAAAAACTGCTATACATCATCAAATGTTATTCAAAATGCAGGAAGATATTATAATAAAGTCACTAGTCATTAATGCTGATTTGTCCATTTCCTGTAAGACGTCAGATTCAGAGGACTCGCTGACTGAGCAGGGGACGAGAACGCTTCAGACGAGCGCAGAGATTCTGGACGCCAGCGGAACCCTGAAGAACCTCAATGAAGGTAAAACACGCACCACATGACAGATCAATATGATCATACAGATAATAATAATCCCCTGATACAGCACGTCTATGACCAAACATAAAAAACTAAAACCATAAAAAACTTGAAATTAAATAATTTTTAAATAAAAAGTCGAAGTACTAAAATAACTAACACTAAATAAATTAACTAAAATAATAAAAGCTATATAGACATATTTATAATAAAACAAAGACTAATAAAAATGACAAAAACATTATACAATTAACTCAGAAAATCTAAAAATAAAAACGTAAATGTAATAAAATAAAATAAAATAAAATGTAAAAGCCCTTTCACAACTTACTTATTTGAAAAAGTAACTTAGATATTTTTATTTGTGAATTTAAAAGTAATCTGTTATGTAATCAGATTACTTTTCCAAGTAACTAGTAAAGTAACTTGTGATGTCATTGATATACTATTATAGTTTTTATTAATATTTTGAATGTTTTTATTTTTGTATTTTCCGTTTTGATTTTAGTTACATTTTTAGTGTTTTTAGTCTTTTTTAAATATATATATATATATATATATATATATATATATATATATTAAATATATCTGTATAGTTTTTATTCATTTTATTTAAGTTTTAGTTATTTTACTACTTAAACTGAAAGAAAATTATGCCTTTGCAACTAGCTGAAATATTTTTTTTTCATATTTTATTTCATTTTAATTCAAGTAACAAAAATGTTTTTCATGGTTTTAGTTAACGATGTAGAACACTTTTTTTGGCTCACAGTCTTCCATAAACGACAGAACAAGACGACATGAAGAAAAGACAACAACATACACTAGTTTATCTTAACATGTACGTAACAGATGTCTGTAGAGCAAAGCTGTCGACTCTCACTGATATATTCGTGTTTCTGTCCGTGTGTTTCAGGGCTGGTGTTTAACGTCAGTGAAGTTACCAGCAGATTGAGTCTAGTTAGAGCGAATGTTCAGAACTTCACTCAGCTGCTCCCAGAAGCCCTCAGCATCCTGAGAAACCTTCCCAACGGTACGTTCAAAAGATCAATCAATGCATTCTTCTGTCTGTGATCCCAGCTAACAAAAAAATACTCAAAGAACGTTTTGCCAATGTTACTTTTTAAGAATGTTCTCAGAATGTTTTAAAAACGTTTTTTTTCTTGGTTATGTGAACGTTAAAGGAACATTCCATTTGATCATTCTTCAAATATTATTGAATGTTACTTTTAAATGTTCTCTGAACGTTCTGAAACAAGTAACATTTAAACATTTAAAAGTTATTTTTCTGAAACAAGTAGTAACATTTAAAGAACGTTCCATAAATGATGTATAAATAGTGTTTTTGTGCAAACATTTAGAGAACATTATTAAAGACCAGATAACTTTGAACAAACGTTCTATTAACGTTACTGGAAGAACTTTGAGAGAACGTTCCCTGTTTTCCGTCTCTCTCTCAGGCAGCAGAGATGCGATTCTCGAGGCGAAGCAGCAGGCGGAAGCGGCGAATGCGTCTTTACAGAAAGCGCTGGAACGTTTGCAGGATTATCGTATGAAGCTGGACGAGTCTTTGTCTGTCGTCGGCGCGGTTAACACCAGCAGCCGGAGCGCCAACCAGCTGGTCAGAGACTCCGAGGAGACCGGTGAGTGATTTCAGTCGACACTCTCTCTCTCTCTCTCATGTGCGTGTCACGAGCGTCTCACGAGCGTCTCCATCTCGCCCCCTCAGCCAACGCAGCCAAATCCACTCTGAACGAGGCTCATCTGAAGGCCGAGCGGCTGTTCGACCGCCTGAAGCCTCTGCAGATGCTGGGAGAGAACCTGAGCAGAAACCTGTCCGAAATCAGAGAGCTGATCAATCAGGCCCGCAAACAGGCAGCTTCGGTGAGTCTCGCGTCATGTGACCTCTCACAATAACACACGGCATTGCAAATGCTCACGCTCTGATCTCTGTAGATTAAAGTGGCCGTTTCGGCCGACCGGGATTGTGTCCGAGCGTACAGACCGGAGGTGACGTCCAGTAACTTCAACACCCTCACGCTGACCATGAAGACCACTGAACCCGACAACCTGCTCTTCTACTTGGGCAGCAGCGCCAGCGTACGTCACATGATCAACAGTGTCATTTTAGTATGGGAAAATGGCCACATATGAATCTCTGTGTATTTATTGCTTTTGCACGACATTAGGATGATTTTGTGTTACGTTACGCCAACATCGCAACTGATAAAAATGGCTGCAGAGTTGTTTTTCATTCCTGCCGTATGTTTCAGTGTTTAAAGTCTGTTTAAATTCACATCAGGAGGATTTTATGGCTTTGGAAATGCGTCATGGGAAGGTGTCTTTCCTATGGGATACTGGCTCTGGACACACCAAACTGGAGTATCCCAACGTTCAGATCAACAACGACAAGTGGCACAGGATCAATGCGACGCGGTGCGTGACTCTCTGTGCTGATGTCACGTTCACTTCTTCTCTTTGAATGATAAACACTGACGTCTGTCATGTTGACGCAGGTTTGGGAGACACGGCACCCTGACCGTTCAGCAGACGGACTCTGAGCCGCTGCCCGCCGTGAAGACCACAGCGTCCGGCTCCTCCACCGTCATGGACGTCAACAGATCCACCTGGGTGTTTGTCGGAGGACTCGGCGGTCAGGTGAAGGTGAGACCAACATCCTCAGAGTTCAGATCAAACCTGATCAGTGCAGACAGTCAGAATGAGGGATGAAAATAAGCTTTTAAGTTCATAACTTCATGAAAAATGCACAGATCATAGAAAATGCACATCATTATTTAAAGATTCTCACGATTAAAATGAATATAATATATTGCGTTTATCAGAAGATATTACTCACAGAATGATTTAACATACTTGGCTAAAAACATGCGAAAGATGCAGTGTGTATCAAATGATCCCGGACACATCCATGTTCGTTTTCCAATGTGGAATAACACAAAATAGGTATCATATCAAAGCTTAGTATGTCATCTTTTTAATGCATCTAAAAACTCTTAACGAGTGCTGAGAAGTGCCTCTAAACCGGAGTTTGCCGCCCGTGGGCGCCACCTGGCTGCGAAAAAATGAATAACAATTTATTCAACTATACTTTAGGCTATCACCACAAAATTTGAACCAGATGCAGCTCAAATGTAGAAGAGCATCACCAAAAAATCCGATCTTATTGCCTTCCTGAGTTATTCCATGTCAAAAAATAAATAAATAAATAATTATAAAAAAATTTTGTCTCTAATTTTTTGTCTTTTATCAGCAGTTTCTCAGCATTTTTCAAAATTTCTCAAAATTTAAAAAGTGTTTTATCAAATGATACCTATCTTTTGACAGTTTTGGAGTTATTACTTGTTGCTCAGAAAAAAAAACTCTAAAAAAGCCTTCAGGTCTTAAAGGGTTAACATTTGTTGCGTTTTTTAAAACAAATGTAATTTTACTTTGTTTATTAATGTTTTTGCTCCACATTTGTGCAGTTTTTGGAGGATTCTTCATATTTTTTAAATTTATATAAATAAATTAAAAAATATTTTTTTAAATAGGTTTTTATACAAAAACAGCTTTTTATGTCAAATTCATTTTATAAAGACCCACATTTCTAACTTTCATTCATGGGGATAACATGGATAATTTGACATGGTTTAGTGTGAGATTTTTGCCCATCTTTTGGAAAATGCAGTTTTAAAAGTAAAAAATGATCACTTTATCCAGTACATGCTGCAGAGCTCCACTATTTGATGTTTGACTGACTGTATTTTTCATATCTAAATATCATGAAATCACAATTATGACAATAAAAGCTACTTTTTGTCAAAGTTTAGTATTTTTTGCAATTAAAAAAATCAGTTTTTGTCATGTCATGACCCCTTTAACATTTGTTGTGTTTTTCCCAGAAATCCCCAGCGGTGAAAATGACTCATTTCAAGGGCTGCATGGGCGAAGCTTCGCTCAACGAGAACAACATCGGATTATGGAACTACGCGGAGCGGCAGGGCGAGTGTGGCGGCTGCTTCATGAGGTGAAACGCCCTTCATCTGTCTCAAAAACACATCAATGACATTCAGATCAGACGGTCGTTTGACTCCACACGTCATCTAGACCCCTCCTTCACTCGGGTCTTCAGGTGTGTTTTTGACGCTCTTCTTTCCTCTGTTTCATCAGTCTGCGCACAGAAGACACCTCGTTCCACTTCGACGGCAGCGGGTTCTCTGTGGTGGAGAAGTCTCTTCGCTCCATGTCCACCAGCGTCATCATGTTCTTCAAAACTCTGTCTCCGAACGGCCTGCTGCTGTATCTGGCCTCCAACGGCACGGTACGTTCCCGCTAGCGCTCGTGATCCTCACTGATCCATGTGTGCAGATCCCTCATGCTTGTCTTCTGTACTTATAGAGAGACTTCCTGTCCATCGAGCTGGTGGAAGGGAAGGTTCACCTGACCTTCGAACTGGGCTCCGGCGTGCTCACCCTGACCTCTAGCAAGAACGTACAACACGGGCACCTGGTACAGAATCGCCCTGCAGAGGAACAAGCGCAAAGGTGCGTCTTTATTCTCGATTCTTATTGGTTAGTTGTTGAAGGGTTTGTTAACATGAGACGACATCTGTTCTGTCCGCAGGCCATTTATCAGTGATGGCCGCTGATAACCCGTCCGAGAGAGAGGTCATGGAGGCGGAGTCACCGGGTTCAGCCTCTGACCTCAATCGCTCCGACCTCGACCCCATTTACATCGGTGGATTGCCAGCCTCTCGACCAATCAGGTGAGACCGGCGTCTCAAGGATTCATCGCATTGTTTAAATACTTCCTTTTTTGTCTTTAAATGCATGGTTCTTCTGGATCTTTGCAGGAGGCAGGTTGTCGCTCGCTCTTTTGTCGGCTGTATGAAGAACGTTGAAATCGCTCGCACAAACTTCGACCTGCTCAGAGAGGCGTATGGAGTGAAGAAAGGCTGCGTCCTCAAGGTACAGAATCACAGGGTTAAAAACAGGGTTATTATAGTTAACTAAACCATAAAAAAATCATTTTCATTACTTGAAATAACATAAACGTTAACTGAAAAAAAAAAAAAAAGTATTTAATTTTATTTCAGCTAGTGGCCAAAGCAACATTTCTCATTTTTATTCAGTTTAACTTGATGAACTAAAATAACTAAAACTGAAATAAATATTAACAAAAACTAGACAAAATAGACATATTTAAAAAAAAAATGCTGAAATTAAACTGAAAATAGAAAATGCAAAAATAAAAAAGTAATTCAAAATATTTTAAAAAGTACAGTATTTTTTCCATCCCACCCCATCCCACATTAAAATAATACATTAAATAAAATCACTTTAAAAATTATAAAATAATATTTAAGAAATGATTGAAATAATATTAATAACTACTACAATATTACTATAATAATTGCTATAGTAAGATAATATATTATATAAATATTTATATTAAATTATATTAATATTTATTTATATTTATTATTACCAAAGATCATTTTTAAAGAATCTTAATTATTATATTCTTTGACCACCACTATTATTTTCTTTTTTTTGTGTGTTTTACTTTAATAATTACTATAATGATATAATACATTATATTAATAATTATATTATATTATTATTTAATATTTATTATTACTAAAGATTATTTTTAAATTCCCTTAATTATTTTATTCTTTGACCACCCCTTTTATTTTTTTCTTTACAGATTACAGATTATATATATATAATAATATTATTATATTATTATTATTATAAATATTATAATCAATGGAAAATATTATTACTATAATAATTTTATATTCATATTTTGAATATGTTATATAAATATTTATAAAGATTATTTTAAACTAAATTATTTTATACTATGACCTTCTTTCATTTTCTGTATCTAAAACTCTGAATTATTAAAATATTATAATCAATAGAAAATATTATTACTATAATAGTTATATATTCATAATTAGAATTATTAGTTATTATATTAATATTTATGTATATTTATTACTAAAGATTTATTTAAACTCATATAATTATTTTCTTTATTTTCTAAAGATTATTTTAAACTCCATTAATTATTATAAGGGAGACTTTGACCTTCTATAAATTAAAAAAAACCTCTAAATTATTAAAATGTTGTAATTAATAGAAAATAATATTACTATAATAGTTATATATTCATAATTAGAATAAATTATATTAATATTTATGTATATTTATTATTACTAAATATTTATTTAAACTCACATAATGATTTTCTTTGACCCCCCCCCCAATTTTCCTTATCTGAAACTTTGAATTATTATAAATATTATAATCAATAGAACATATTATTTCTTTAATAATTGTATATTCATATTCAGAATGTATTAAATAAATATATATTATTACTGAAGATTATTTTAAACTCCCGTGATTATTATATTCTTTGACCTTTGTTCATTTTCTGTATCTAAAACTCTAAATATTATAATCCATAGAAAATATTATTACTATAATAATTTTTATAATTTATCATTATTATTTATTATTGCTAAAGATTATTTTAAACTCCCGTGATTATTATTCTTCTTTAACCCACGTTCATTTTCTTTATATTACACTCTTATAATACAAACACAAAACATAGAAATATAAAGTGATGATTATCCCCCAGAACGAATATTTCTTCTTTGGATTTGTAGTGTTTGTAAAGGCAGATGAATGTTCATGTTCCCGTGTGTTTCCAGCCCATCCGCAGCGTGTCCGTGTTCGGCAGCGGTTTTCTGGAGATGCCCGCCGTCCTCTTGGGTTCCCACACGGAGATCATGACCACCTTCTCCAGCAGACGGGACGGCGGCGTCATCCTGGCGGGATTCAGCGGGGCCGCGGGCCGCTCGCGCCGACAGACGTCACAGGTCAGGACGCGATCATCAGTGCGTCTGTACACGTGTCAGGTGGTGCGTGTGTGTTTACCTGTCGCTCTCCTCTCAGTCGTTCCTGCTCGTGATGCTCGTGTCCGGAGCGGTGGAGGTCCGTGTGGCCGTGGCAGAGGGCGGGGCCGTGCACAAAGCCGTCGTCAAATCACAAAACGGCTCCTTCAGTGACGGACAGGAGCATTCGCTCGTCCTGCAGAGGAACAAACGGTGTGTAGCAGAATGTTTCCAGTGAGAACACGCTTGAGTTTAGTTTCTTCATCTCCATGTTTGTGCTTCAGGTCCATCTCAGTGTTTGTGGACGAGCAGAACCAGGCGGCGGTGAAGCTGGGCTCGTCTGCTGATAGAGCTCTGGCGCTGGGCCGGCTCTTCATCGGCGGCGTTCCTCCAGGAGAGGGCGCTGCTGTGCCGGGATCTGCCGGCTCCTTCTACGGCTGCATCAGGAACACTGCAGTGGACGGCATGTGAGTGACACACATCCACAGATCACACATAAAATATAAAAAAACTGATTTCAACTTATTAGTATCTCAATGGTACTAATGTTTATATATAATATTTATATTATATAATGACATATAATCAGCTGCAGAGACTGAATGAGAAGGTCTAATGCAGGTTGTTGGATCTGTCCGGCGCGCTGCACTACGAGGACGTGGACATGGACAGCTGTTTACTGGAGGAGAGACCCAAACGTGTGCTTCTACCCGACGACGTGGAGGTGGAGCCGACCTCTGACCCCTCCGCACGACCCCTGTCGCCCGCGGCGGAGCTGAGCGCGCTCACACCGGGCAGCACCAGCGTGAGTCGCACACACGTTCACTCTGAGACACACCTGCAGATGCGTGAAGCGATCGGGAATGTGTAAATGTTTATAAATATTTAGTGCAGCATTTTTATAACAAATATATTTAGATTCAAACATCACCTGAAACAACATGAAGACACATTTTGGTTATGAAAGGCATGATAACTATATTAGATGATGTTTATTCCAAGCGCGCGATAAACTTCATAAAGGTCATTTGGAAGCTCAGTCTCAATCCTATGGATTTTATTTTATTTCATGTATTTTATTGTTTTAGAACTAAAATATTTTATAGCGACTCATTGTGACAGGTGTGTTTGACCCCTGTGTCACACATGTGACATTCTTCAGATAGTTTCTGTAAACACAGAACATGTTACTCACATCTGTAACATCATAAGAATGTCATACCTGTCTCTGTCTCACACCCTTATATATGGTCACATGATCACACTGAAACAAGCATTGTGAACAACTGAACTTCACTTCCTCAGTGTGCGGCCACGGACCAAACAGACAGCATCCCAGAATCCCACCAGTTCGGACTGTCCCGACACAGTCACATGATCATGGGCTTCAAGAATAAGACTGTCAGAACCAGGTAAACGAATCGATCACATTAACCATCAGTCTCCAGTCAGAGACCCTCATAGTGCCGTTACAGATATCAGTCCTTCATTTACTAAAAAATAAAAGCAAAAATCACATATTAATGTGCTTATGATGGAAGAGCATCACAATAAACATTAATATACACCGTGATTGGACACTTGTGTACCTGGCCACTCTTGAAAGCACAAAATACACTTTTATATTACAAATTCAACAATAAAATAACCTTTACAGACACATTATTATGAGCAAAAATATAAGAAAAAAGAAAAACAGTTTAATAAAAGAATAATTTTAAACATAAATAAATATTAAAACATATAAACATTTTATTTATATATATACTTATTATTTATTTTAATATTTTAATATTATTTTAAATTAAATATTTTAGATTTTTTATTATATTTGTTATTTATTTATTATATATATAAAAGTTTATTTATATATGTAATTATTTATTTAAAATATATAACTAATAAAATATATCAACATTATATATTTTATTAAATGTATATATATACTTATTTAAAAAATATGTAATTTTAAAAAAATATATAATTATTTATTTAAAATATATATAAATATTCAAATATATCAACAGTATATATTTTATTAAAATATGTAATGTTTATATATTTTAATATTTATAAATAATAAAAATAAATAATTTTATGTGTGTATTACACACACACACACACACACACACACATATATATATATATATATATATATATATATATATATATATATATATATACAAGATAAATAATATATAACATTATAAAACTAAATGGGATAAAATATATACAGTAAATATTATAAAATATATCAAATTAAATATTTCGTGCCCAGTACATGATGAACTTTCTACAGTTGTGTCCAAGAGTGATTTCTGGAGGGGTTATTTGTTTTTAATGACCCTACAGTTCAATTAAACCATCAAAATATATTCAAACAATATAAAATATTTTCCTCATGACAGAAGAACAAACACTAAACTTGGTGAAGGTGTTTATCTGACTGAATTATTTGGCAAAAAAGGCAAACTACAGCTACAGGTTTTATTTTACCATGCAAAAAAATGCACAGAAAAACATGAAGCTGACAGGAAAAAGAAACATTGACGACAACTTGTTCAGTTATTAATATTTCATTGGATCTCTCTTGTTTGTGCATGTTCATAATTTCTTTTATGTAGCACAATTTGTCATGTTTCATTGCATTATTATCACAAATAAAACAATCAAAATCTTCAATAATATTTGAATAAAGGGTGAAGATGTCAATTTTCATGACTTTTGCGCACTAATATATGGTGTATATTTGTGTATGTATTTTAACTAGTCACATGTGCATGACTTCACAGCTGACAGTGACGCAGACGCTCTGTAACGTGTGATTGTGTGTGTTTGTCGTCTCAGTTTCGCGGTGAAGCTGTCCGTGCGGACGTTCGCTCACAGCGGCCTTCTGTTCTACATGGCCAACGCCAACCAGCAGGATTACGCAGTTCTGCAGCTGCAGGCCGGCCGTCTGCTGCTGTCATGTGACCTGGGCAGAGGACCCGCCAGCGCCACGCTGCCCGCCGCCATCAGTGACGGCCTCTGGCACACCGTGAGTTCTGCTCCAGCCGCCTCAGATAACGGGCAGAAAGATCTACGTTTGGAAATTGATATAAATATATGAAATATTTTCTATAATAAAGTATAATCTGTGTGCAGGTGAAGGCCGAGTTCGGTAAGAAGTCTGTGATGGTCAGTGTGGACGGGAGCGAGTCCGACCGCATCGCCACTAAAGGACACACGCTAGACGTGGAGGGGAAGTTGTACCTCGGCGGACTTCCTGCCACATATACAGCCAAGAGAATCGGAAACGTAACGGATGTTTTTCAGTCTGAAATGATTTAATATGAACTCGTTTGCAGTGATAACAGGACTGTGTTTTGTTCCTCAGGTGACCCACAGTCTGGCGGCGTGTCTGCAGGACGTGACGCTCAACGGCGTCCCGATGAACCTCAACAGTCCGCTGGGGGCTCATGGGACGGGCTCCTGCTTCAGCAGCGCTCAGGATGGCACCTTCTTCAACGGCAGTGGATACGCAGCTTTCAGTGAGCGGCCTTCCTGTTTAACACTGACATCACACACACACACACACACTGACGGCCCAGATATGGGACATCACTCTATTTCATTTAAACAACATATATAACGCATGCGTAACTGTGGAAGCCCATTTCTGCCACATAAGAAAAAATCATGCTTCTAATCTTATCATAATTATGGCATAAAAAGTCATAATTATAAGATTAAAGACTAAATTATGACATACTTAGTCATCTTTTTTACTTTTTGTGCCATTTTCTTTTGTCATAATTATGACTTTCTACTTATAATTTTAACTTTTTATATCAATTGACTGTCATAATTTTGTCTTTTATGTTTTTTGACTTTTTATCTCTTATAAATGACTGTCATAATTTCAACATTTCTTATACTTGACTTTTTTTTCATAATTTTAATTTTTTTTATCATAATTCACTTTGTCATAATTTTGTCTTGTCATAATTGACTTTTTTCATATCAACTTTTTGTCATTTTTTTCTGTCATAATTATAACTTATCTCATCATTTACTTATGTCGTACTTTTATCTTTTATGTCATAATTATGACTCATTATTTCAGCTTTTTGTCAATTTTGACTATCATAATTGACTTTTTGTCATATCAACGTTTTGTAGTAATTTCAATTTTGTCAATTTTGAATGTCATCATAATTTACTTGTTGCCATAATTCCAACTTTTTGTCAGTTTTGACTTTTATAATTGACTATCATAATTTCAACTTTGTCAATTTTGAATTTTTATCAATTCTCATAATTTCAACTTTTTGTCAGTTTTGACTTTATAATAATTGACTTTTTGTCATAATTTCTGTTTTGTAATTTTTGACTTTTTTTATAATTGACTTTTTGTCATAATTTCAACGTTTTGTCAATTTTGAATTTTTATCAATTGACTCATAATTTCAACTTTTTGTCAGTTTTGACTATAATAATTGACTTTTTGTCATAATTTCAACTTTTTGTCAGTTTTAACTATAATAATTGACTTTTTGTCATAAAAATTCAAAATTGACAGTTGAAATTATCAATTGACTCATAATTTCAACTTTTTGTCAGTTTTGACTTTATAATAATTGACTGTCATAATTTCTGTTTTGTAATTTTTTACTTTTTTTATAATTGACTTTTTGTCAATTTCAACTTTTTGTCAATTTTGAATTTTTATCAATTGACTCATAATTTCAACTTTTTGTCAGTTTTGACTATAATTATTGACTTTTTGTCTTAAATTCAAAATTGACAAAAAGTTGAAATTATCAATTGACTCATAATTTCAACTTTTTGTCAGTTTTGACTATAATAATTGACTTTTTGTCATAATTTCAACTTTTTGTCAGTTTTGACTTTATAATAATTGACTTTGTCATAATTTCTGTTTTGTAATTTTTGACTTTTTTATAATTGACTTTTTGTCATAATTTCAACATTGTCAATTTTTACTTTTTTTATAATTGACTTTTTGTCATAATTTCAACTTTTTGTCAATTTTGAATTTTTATCAATTGACTCATAATTTCAACTTTTTGTCAGTTTTGACTATCATAATTGACTTTTATCATAATTTTGTTATAATTTCAACATTTTGTAATTTAAATTTGTCAATTCTGACTTTTTATCATAGTTGACAAAAAGTTGAAATTATGGCAAAAAGTCAATTATGATAAAAAGTTAAAATTGATAAATTTTAATTATTATAAAATGTTGAAATTGACAAAAAGTTGAAATTATGGCAAAAAGTCAATTTCAGCGTTTTGTAATAATTTCAGTTTTTGTCAATTTTGACTTTTTATCATAATTTCAACTTTTTGTCAATTTTGAATTTGTCATAATTGACTTTCTGCCATAATTTCATCTTTTTGTCAATTTTGACTTTTTATGAATTTATTTACCATCATTTAAATTCCATGTCATAATTTCAGCATCTTTTTATATCAGTATTTTGGCTTGTGTTAATGCTGACCCGTCTCTGTTCCTGCAGTGAAGGAGGGTTATAACGTGGGCTCGGACGTGACGGTGAGTCTGGACTTCCGCTCCACGGCGCCGGACGGAGTTCTGTTGGGAATCAGCAGCACTAAGGTGGACGCCATCGGCCTGGAGCTGCTCAACGGACAGGTCAGTACCGTTAGATTTCCACTGACTCCGCGGCACGGTGACCGTTACTGACGCTCTGACCCGTCGCAGGTGGTGTTTAACGTTAATAACGGCGCGGGCCGGATCACGGCGAGCAGCAGGAGCGGCGTGTCCATGTGTGACGGCCGCTGGCGCACCCTGGTGGCCAAGAAGCAGAAGCACAGCTTGAGTCTGACCGTCGACGGCGTGACGGTGACCACGGAGAACCCGTACTCTTCATCCACCTCCGCCGAGACCAAAAACCCCATCTATGTGGGCGGACATCCAGGTACTGACAGTTCATTGGCTGTGGTGAGGTCAGTCATGACGATGTTCTGCTGGAGCTGTTGACGTTGATCATGTGTGTTTGTGTCTCACAGCTGACGTGAAGCAGAACTGTCTCAGCACCAGAGAGCCGTTCCGCGGCTGCATGCGGAACCTGCGGGTGTTCAAGGGTCACGTGACGGACGTTCTGGACTTCAGCGCCGCGTTCGCGCACCCGCACGTCTTTCCTCATTCCTGCCCTGCGAGCGCCGCATAAACCTTCTGCTTTACTCAATCACTGCGTACCGAGAATAATTCTAGAGATTTTAATCACGATTGTTTGTGATCAACATGCAGATGTCAGTAACTCTTTACAGCAAGGTCTCATTTGTTAACATGACTTTATTTTAAGGTTTTTTTATGTTAGTTCACACTGATGATATCAAATACATTTGATTTTAAAAATATTGTTTTTCATTGCTCATGTTAACTGAAATCTTATTTGTAAAGTTTTACCAGATGTTGTTTAGATTTGATACTTGTTAATAAAATTCAGCTCGTTTCTTAGTCGAGTGTTTGTTGTTTTACTGATGATGAAACTCCAACATTCCTTCACTATCCGGAACATTCCGGAACGCTGATAGTGAAACTCATTCCAACAAAGAGCTTTACACACACACACTCGGTCTTACACAACACTGAGGTTTCATGTGTTTTAATTGGATTAGTTCATAATGACCGGTCATTTCACCCAAATATTACAGCATGACTAGTCAAACTTCAGTACATATTCAACATCTGTCTATGATATGAAATATGGCTACATGTTCTTCTTCATAATACTCACGTTTGGCCGACGCGTTTTGATGAAACGAGGCAACAGAAAAATGGCTTTGCTGTAAAACGGTCAATATGACAAAACACTTCAACTAAACGATCAGAACACAAACTCGGTTGGCGACATCGAGAAAATCAAAACAGGTGCACATTTCAGTACATCATTCATAAAAAATAGCTTTTAGATAAAAAACAAACAAACAAACAAACACATCTTCAACAAAGATGATGACGTATTATTGGCTGACCCTTTCCAGTCCTCATCAGGGTTCAAAGGTCATTTGTCCTCTGATTCATCTTCCTTGTCTTTGCAAAGTTTCAGTTCTCTCACTCAATTCCTTCATCAGTCCAGCTTGTGTTTGATGACATTGGCATTAATATTCATCTGGTTTAATTTGAGGTCATATTTTCCTGCGCAGCTCATATTCACACCAAAATCAAAAGGCAAAATTAGTCTATTGCATTTTTTTTTTTGTATTGTGACATTATTTTAAAGGAGAAAGCATTTTTTGATTCATATTCTTAATGTTGATTCTCATTACTGTAACAGTATTTTTCACAGTAAATGTAATGTATTAATTAAAGGCACTACTACAACGATTAAACATTTCCCTCATTTTAGTAATTCATCAACAATGAGAATTTGACATAAAATGTGTTTTTGTTCAAGAAAATGTCAACGAGGTTCTCAGGACGGATTTATTAAAGGGTTAATTCACCCAAAAATGTCATTAATTACTCTCCCTCACGTCGTTCCACAACTTCGTTCATCTTCAGAACACAACTTAAGATATTTTTGATGAAATCCAAGATGTATATGATATAATATAATCAACACTTTCAAGGTCCAGAAAGGTACTAAAGACATCGTTAAAACAGTCATGTGATCATAATAAAAAAAAAAATCCGATTTTTTTTCTCACAATTGACTTTTAATGTCATAATTTTGTCTTTTGTCATTATTGACTTTTTTCATATCAACTTTGTCATTTTTTCTGTCATAATTATAACTAATTTCAGCTTTTTGTCAATTTTGACCATCATAATTAACTTTTTTGTCATAATTTCAGTGTTTTGTAGTAATTTAAATTTGTCAATTTTGACTTTTTCATAATTAACTGTCAATTTCAACTTTTTGTCATAATTTCAACGTTCTGTAATAATTTCAATTTGTTGTCAATTTTGACCTTTTTTTCATAATTAACTCATAATTTCAACTTTTTGTCAATTTTGACTTATCATAATTTACTTTTTGCAATAATTTAAACTTTGTCAATTTTGAATTTGTCATTGACTAATAATTTCGTCTTTTTGTGAATTTTGAATTTAATCAATTGTCATAATTTCAACGTTCTGTAATAATTTCAATTTTTTTGTCAATTTTGACTTTTTTTCATAATTTACTTTTTGCCATAATTTCAACTTTTTGTCAATTTTGAATGTCGGCATAATTGACTTTTTGCAATAATTTAAACTTTGTCAATTTTGAATTTGTCATAATTGACTGTAATAATTTCATCTTTTTGTGAATTTTGAATTTATCAATTGTCATAATTTCAACTTTGTCAGTTTTGGCTATCATAATTGACTATTTGTCATAATTCCAACAAAAGATTCGTAAAGTTAATGAAAGTGTTTGAAATCACTAGAGATTGTTGAATAAAGTCATTATTTTTGTTTTGTTTTTGCGCACAAAAAGTATTCTCGTCTCTTCATGACATTAAGGTTGAACCACTGCAGTCACTTGACTGTTTTAACAATGTCTTTAGTACCTTTCTGGACCTTGATAGTGTTGATTATATTATTATATGAGTCATAAACCTCTCGGATTTCATCAAAAACATCTTAATTTGTGTTCTGAAGGTCTTACGGACATGAGGGTGAGTAATTAACGACTGAATTCTCTTAATAACCCTTTAATTCCAGTGATTTGGGGTGAGTATGAGCCGCTCAGATTCAGGGTTTGTAGTGTTTCAGTTCACATGGCTTCATCACAAACATGCAGCGTATATAAACAATACAAAATTATCATACAGCAGGATAAATTAGTGGTATAAATACTTTATGTACATGCTCTTTTTTACACTCTCGAGTGGTATGATGAAACATGCTTCCACACACACCGGGACGGTCACAGTTTTGGCACCAAGCAAACTCAATGACCAGCATTGAAGCGCGCCACAAAGGTCAACGTCAGCGTTTGACCCTTGACCTCCGTCAGCAGCTGACGGTCTCTGCAGTAAACACACGTGTGTCCGGCTGGTCTCAGGTCAGCCGTGACTTTAAGACCCATTCGCAGTGAGGGTTAGCTCGGTAAACGTCCATTAAATGTGCGTCTGGATCCAGGCAGCGCTCGCCTGCGGAGAACCAATCGATTAATGGCTTCAGTCTGAGCAGAACATTAATATTATCGGCCGATGAATTTAACTCACCGATGTTTCCTCCCACCTCGAACAGAAACTGTCTCTGGCGGCGACTGGCGCTGCGCGACCCGCGCCTGCAATCGGACAGGGATTGGTTAGAATCGTTTGGTTCGGTCACGTGACCGGTGTGCGTTTAAGTCGCTCACTTACCCGTTCTCGATATCGAAGCGCGCCATGATGTCTCTGGCCTTCATCTCGCCGTTCAGCTGAATCGCCATGGAAACCTTGGCTTGAAGCGGCGCGTGAACTCTGATGACACCTTCACGAAGGTCAGTGACCTGAGAAACATTATTATGTTATTATTATTGATATTTTAGGAGTATCAGAACTGGGAATTTTCAGTTTGTTTACAGTCAGTGCAGTTTTGTTTTGCGCCAGTAGGTGGCGCCAAATGACATCTTTGTGACATTAATTCAGCTTATTTGTTAAAACAACCGATTCAATTAGGAACTAAACAAGGTGTTGAAATTATTTTAATAGTTTTTAATAATTATTATATTTATATCTTTCTAGGGATTTTTTATTATTATCTAATTATTACCGCCTTAAAAGGCTCAACTGTCAAGCAACGCGTTGCCGTGGAAACGGTCAATCTGAGGCGCCATTTTATATCATCGACGCGCGCAGACGCTCATCAAGTGAAATCCGCGTTACGTTATTAAAAGGATGTTCCTCAGCGGTCATGACGTATTATTTTATGAATTTATGACTGGACCCTGGAGATTAAAAGCTCTTAACAGATGAAGGTAATCGCACACGCTCCGGCCGTGGAATCCACGCGTTTTTGGATTCCACTAGACCATGAGGCGCTATAAAACCAAGCGCTCAAGTTAAAATGTGTTAGATAACGTTTAAAATGCGTTTAATACAAGTAAAGGTAATAAATAAACACATAAGATGCCAAATGGATGCCACATTCCAGACACGTCCGCCATCTTGGAACGGTCAACATTTCACAGTAAGTCGTTTTTTTCCACTGACCGTTCAGCTGACATGCAGAAATTTCATATTGAGATCAAATATGAGATTTAAGTTAATATTTCAATACATTCACGTTCACATCAGTGTTATTTTAGCATAATTTAGATACTATTCCAGTTTTTATTATTAGTTTTTATTTTTATACTTTCCATTTTCTTTTATTAGTTAAGGTTAGTGCTGTATTTGCCATTTTTATTAGCGTTTTAATTATCTAAATAGTTTTATTCATTTTATTTCAATGTTAGTTTTAGTTATTTTAATACTTAAAGGGTTTGTTCACCCAAAAATGAAAATAATGTCATTAATTACTCACTCTCATGTCGTTCCACACCCGTAAGACCTTCATTCATCTTCAGAACACAAATTAAGATATTTTTGATGAAATCAGATGGCTCAGTGAGGCCTGCATAGCCAGCAATGACATTTCCTCTCTCAAGATCCATTAATATACTAAAAACATATTTAAATCAGTTCATGTGAGTACAGTGGTTCAATATTAATATTATAAAGCCACGAGAATATTTCTGGTACAGCAGTTTGGCGGTTTGACACGTGATCTGAATCATGATTCGACACACTGATTCATAACACTCCGAAGCTTCCTGAAGCAGTGTTTTAATATCGGCCATCACTATACAAGTCATTATTTTGTTTTTTTGCCGCACCAAAAATATTCTCGTGGCTTTATAATATTAATATTGAGAGAAAATGTCATTGCTGGCTATGCAGGCCTCACTGAGCCATCGGATTTCATCAAAAATATCTTAATTTGTGTTCTGAAGATGAATGAAGGTCTTACGGGTGTGGAACGGCATGAGGGTGAGTAATTAATGACATTATTTTCATTATCCTTTAAAGTAAAAGTAAATGAAAATTGTCTAATATTTTATTTCAGTTAACTATATTTATTGTTTTAGTTGGCTATAATAATAACCCTGATTCATGTTTCTCCCATATCTTTATCCAAACTCAATCCCATGAGCACTCACTTCGCTGCGGTCTCGGTCCTTCTCCACGTTCCATCTCTTCAGAAGTCTGCATTTGCTTTTCTCTGAGGTCGGCGTTTTCTTGCCCATGGCGGCCTCGTTCATTTTTCTGACATGTGAGATCAGGAAACACGGGACCTGCGGATGCAAATAACGGACAAAGACACGGAAAACAATGACTGTGAATGTCATTTCATCACCTCATTAATATTCATTTCTGCATATCATGTGGTTAATGTATGCTCACTGTCCACAGCAGGTCCTGATGGGTAATGAGGAGACGCACGAGCTGGGCGGCAGCGACGGCGCCCTGCATCTCCTCCTGTTTGGCGTTCTTCCCGCGGAAGGTGAAGAGATTGGGCGCGACGATCATGGAGACGTTCCACAGGCTCATGCGGTTCTTGTCCTCGTACGCCACCACCTTTCGCAGGAACTCCAGAAGAGCCTGTCAACAAACATCATCAGATTACTAGAGAAGAAATTCTGACAAACTCCAAACAGGAAGTTTCACTGGAAGCCTCTGCATTTACATGCATTCATTTTACTCCCACTGCATTCAAGGTGCATTCCCCGTGACCTTGGCGTCACGCTCTGCTGGGTAAATACGCCTGTACTGCATCTGCACGGCGCTTTCAGCTGATTTCAGCAGGAACAGAATCAGCGCTGAATCTCCACATGAGAATATGGGCACAAACATGACGTCAAACAGGCCTGATTCTCTCTCATGTCTCTGTGTGTGTGTGTGTGTGTGACAAATTCATGCCGCTCGTCCAACCGGTTCATCCACTTCACCTGAGAACACCATCATTTAAATACTTCACAGTTCTCTAAACAGGGACATTCCACAGACTCCTGCTGTTTTATATACTCAAACACACTGAAAACTTTTAAGAGTTTTATAGATCATATATAGATCCATTTTTAATAAATGCCAGAAGCTCATTATGGAGGTTTTGTCAGATTCAGCTCATGTCGAGACAAATCCGACCTTGAAGCAGCAGTTCTCAAGCTTTAAAATAAGATAAAAATTAAGCTGTGAGCTGAAATCTCATTTTAACAGCCTTGATCCAGGATATATACACTACCAATCAAAAGTTTGGAAACATTACTATTTTTAATGTTTTCAAAAGAATCTTATGCTCATCAAGCCTGCATTTATTTAATCAAAAATACAGAAAAAAAAAAACATTAATATTGTAAAATATTATTAGAATTTAAAACAGCTGTTTTCGATGTGAATATATAGTAAAGTGTAATTTATTTCTGTGATCAAAGCTGAATTTGTATGATTAAAAATACAGTAAAAATCACAAAATATTATTAGAATTTAAAACAGCTGTTTTTGATGTGAATATATAGTAAAGTGTAATTTATTTCTGTGATCAAAGCTGAATTTATATGATTAAAAGTACAGTAAAAATCACAAAATATTAGAATTTAAAACAGCTGTTTTCGATGTGAATATATAGTAAAGTGTAATTTATTTCTGTGATCAAAGCTGAATTTATATGATTAAAAATACAGTAAAAATCACAAAATATTAGAATTTAAAACAGCTGTTTTCGATGTGAATATATAGTAAAGTATAATTTATTTCTGTGATCAAAGCTGAATTTATATGATTAAAAATACAGTAAAAATCACAAAATATTAGAATTTAAAACAGCTGTTTTTGATGTGAATATATAAAGTATAATTTATTTCTGTGATCAAAGCTGCATTTATATGATTAAAAATACAGTAAAAATCACAAAATATTATTAGAATTTAAAACAGCTGTTTTCGATGTGAATATATAGTAAAGTGTAATTTATTTCTGTGATCAAAGCTGAATTTATATGATTAAAAATACAGTAAAAATCACAAAATATTAGAATTTAAAACAGCTGTTTTCGATGTGAATATATAAAGTATAATTTATTTCTGTGATCAAAGCTGCATTTATATGATTAAAAATACAGTAAAAATCACAAAATATTATTACAATTTAAAACAGCTGTTTTCTATGTGAATATATAGTAAAGTGTAATTTATTTCTGTGATCAAAGCTGAATTTATATGATTAAAAATACAGTAAAAATCACAAAATATTATTACAATTTAAAACAGATGTTTTCTATGTGAATATACAGTAAAGTGTAATTTATTTCTGTGATCAAAGCTGAATTTTCAGCATCATTACTCCAGTCTTCAGTGTCACATGATCCTTCAGAAATCATTCTGATATGATGATTTATTACAAATGTTGTGCTGCTTAATATTTTTTTATAACATGATACTTTTTTCAGGATTCTTTGATGAATTAAAAGGTTAAAAAAAGCAGCATTTATTTAAATGAAATCTTTTGTAACAATATACACTACCGTTCAAAAGTTTGGGGTCAGTATTTTGTTCTTTCTTTCTTTTTTTTTGGAAGAAATTAATACTATTTTTAAGCAAGGATGTGTTAAATTGATAAAAAGTGATAGTAAAGATTTATATTGTTAGAAAATATTTCTATTTTGAATAAATGCTGTTCTTTTTAACCTTTTATTCATCAATGAATCCTGAAAAAAGTATCACAGTTTCCAAAAAATATTAAGCAACACAACTGTTCAACATTGATAATAACTGAGAATCAAATCATCATATTAGAATGATTTCTGAAGGATCATGTGACACTGAAGACTGGAGTAATGATGCTGAAAATTCAGCTTTGATCAAAGAATAAAAAAAAAAAAAAAAGTATTTTGAAATAGAAAACCATTATTTTAAATTGTAATAATATTTCACAATATTACCGTTTAAAACATTAATATTACGTTAATATTACGTTCAAAAACATTAAAAATAGTAATGTTTCCAAACTTTTGAGCGGTTGTGCATATGAGGCCTTAAATTATAGCTGATGGTTTTTGCGCATGCATCATCTTCAGAAAGCGTGAGAGGAGATAAACAGACCTTCAGCGTGTCTCTGTTGGCTTCAGGAAGCAGCATGATGAGCAGATGAAGAGCCTGGATCTGATGTTTGGGCGATGAGATACCTGACAGACGGAGAGAGAGATGAGTGACGCTGAACACTCAGTGGTGGACACGCGTGTGGATGTTCAGACTCACAGTGAGCGGCCGTGAACGCCGGCAGGTGCTGTTGGGTCAGCAGAGGATACGGCAGCTCGCGGATGAACATCTTCAACAAACCCGCCGCGTCGTTCTGACGCACCTGATCCCAGTCGAAGCGATCCTCGTAGAACTTCAGCTCCAGCTCCTGACGCAGATGCTGTGGAGGAACAACACGTGAAACATCCATCAGTAAGCAGTCAGGAGCTTCGGTCGTGGCTAAATAACACTGAGCTCTGTGGAACTACAGCTGGAATCAGTGGGAGAAATCCAGGTCAGATGCTTTACGGATGTGTCACTGACCACATGAGTCAGAACAAGCCAACAACGCAGATACTGGACCAGGCTGTGTTCATCTGGATTTACCTTCACTCTGGATGCTGATCCCGGAACCCTGAGGATTCCCTCCGTCTGTAACCCCGTCTGCTCCAGTTTAGACAACAACTGAAAACAGAAACGCAAACATCATCACATGAGATACGCAAACACGCACGTGCTGGTATTAACACGTCTTACTGCAGCAACACCATGGTTTCCAGACTTTTACTACATTAACACCATGTTTTCCGGACTTTTACTACAGTAACACAATGTTTTCTGGACATTTACTACTGTAAAAACATATTTTTCAGACTTTTACTACAGTAACGCATTTTCCAGACATTTACTACAGTAACACCATGTTTTCCAGACATTTACTACGGTAACACCATGTTTTCTGGACTTTTACTATGGCAACACCATGTTTTCCAGACATTTACTACGATAACACCATGTTTTCTGGACTTTTTCTACAGTAACAACATGTTTTCCAGACATTTACTACGGTAACACCATGTTTTCTGGACTTTTACTATGGCAACAACATGTTTTCAGACATTTACTACGGTAACACCATGTTTTCTGGACTTTTTCTACAGTAACATGTTTTCCAGACATTTACTACAGTAACACCATGTTTTCCAGACATTTACTACGGTAACACCATGTTTTCTGGACTTTTTCTACAGTAACAACATGTTTTCCAGACATTTACTACGGTAACACCATGTTTTCTGGACTTTTACTATGGCAACACCATGTTTTCCAGACATTTACTACGATAACACCATGTTTTCTGGACTTTTTCTACAGTAACAACATGTTTTCCAGACATTTACTACGGTAACACCATGTTTTCTGGACTTTTACTATGGCAACAACATGTTTTCAGACATTTACTACGGTAACACCATGTTTTCTGGACTTTTTCTACAGTAACATGTTTTCCAGACATTTACTACAGTAACACCATGTTTTCCAGACATTTACTACGGTAACACCATGTTTTCTGGACTTTTTCTACAGTAACACCATGTTTTCTGGACTTTTACTATGGCAACAACATGTTTTCCACACATTTACTACGGTAACACCATGTTTTCCAGACATTTACTATGGTAACACCATGTTTTCTGGACTTTTTCTACAGTAACATGTTTTCCAGACATTTACTACAGTAACATGTTTTCCAGACATTTACTATGGTAACACCATGTTTTCTGGACTTTTTCTACAGTAACATGTTTTCCAGACATTTACTACAGTAACACCATGTTTTCCAGACATTTACTACGGTAACACCATGTTTTCTGGACTTTTACTATGGCAACAACATGTTTTCCACACATTTACTACGGTAAACCATGTTTTCTGGACTTTTTCTACAGTAACATGTTTTCCAGACATTTACTATGGTAACACCATGTTTTCTGTACTTTTACTATGGTAACACCATGTTTTCCAGACATTTACTACAGTAACACCATGTTTTCTGGACTTTTACTATGGCAACACCATGTTTTCCAGACATTTACTACGGTAACACCATGTTTTCTGGACTTTTTCTACAGTAACAACATGTTTTCCAGACATTTACTACGGTAACACCATGTTTTCTGGACTTTTACTATGGCAACACCATGTTTTCAGACATTTACTACGGTAACACCATGTTTTCTGGACTTTTTCTACAGTAACAACATGTTTTCCAGACATTTACTACGGTAACACCATGTTTTCTGGACTTTTACTATGGCAACACCATGTTTTCCACACATTTACTATGGTAACACCATGTTTTCTGGACTTTTTCTACAGTAACACCATGTTTTCCAAACATTTACTACGGTAACACCATGTTTTCTGGACTTTTTCTACAGTAACATGTTTTCCAGACATTTACTATGGTAACACCATGTTTTCTGGACTTTTACTATGGTAACACCATGTTTTCTGGACTTTTTCTACAGTAACATGTTTTCCAGACATTTACTATGGTAACACCATGTTTTCTGGACTTTTTCTACAGTAACATGTTTTCTGGACATGTTTTCTACAATAAGACCATGTTTTGGGCCTGTACCATGGTAACAGCACAGTACTCAGTTTGGAGTAGCGTGTAAACAGCATCTATGAGCTGTTGTTTTCTGACAGATGACTGAGATTCCAGCTCACTCAGACACACAGAGTCTTTATCAGTCACTGATAAGAGCGTTCAGGACGGTCACAGACGCAGCTGTCCACCAGCCGAGGGTCTCCGTCCGCATCTTCCCGTCAGGTCTCGAGTTACCCAACACAAATACTGACGGTGTTGCAATGCGGGAAGAATCTCGGAGCGAGCAGATTCACAGCTGAGCGTTTATTAAAGTGTCTATTTTAATCCTCCGTCTCTGTGATTCTAAGCGTTTCCTCAGTAAATCTCTGAAGGGGATTCCTGTGAAACAATAAACGGCCTCCCTCATTCCACTTAAAAACAGAAACATCGAGGTCAAGACAGCCGTGTAAAACAAACCAGAGCACTTCTGGCCACCGCCTTTGTTTTTAGGAAAAGCGAGACGAGCGTGGGCCGGCAGGTCAGGATAGAGCGAGATAGTGAGCCTCGGATCTGTCCAAGGATGCGGGAGGGACGAGTATCCGAACCCCGAGAAGTGCTGACCGGGAACTTTCCGCTCACAATCTCCATCACAACATTCCAGTGTTTCAGCCTCGTTTCTAACAACCCAAGAGGGAAAGAAGAGCCACGTACCTTCCTGAAGACCAGAGGAACTCTAGAGCCGGGGTATTTCTTCTGGTCGTTCTCCAGCAGCGTAGCGAGAGGAACGCCGAATATCCCGCTGTCTGTGGAAACAAACGACAGCATTAGCAGCCAGTTTTACCCGGTTTCTGACTCTCAATACGACTGAGACGCACCTCTTCGCTCTGCTGCGCACCACACGGTTCCTCTTCATCTCGATGCCCAGGGTGTCGTAGAAGGTGGTCAGCTCGATCAGAGAGATGTAGCCGATCTTCCTGATGTCCTCAGACGACAGATCGTTCACTCGCGTCACGCCCTGTCTGGGCTTCACTATCTGGAAACTCTGAGACCACAAACCTCATTAGACCGCAGCATCTGATCTGATGCTTTCAGTTCATGTTTCAGGCAACAGAACGGTAAACACTGCCGGTAAAAGATGCATTATAGAGACCCCATGAGATGCTGTGTTGACAAGAAGGTCAGGGTTCGGCCGGTTTTATTTAGACCTGATATACACACGTTTGAGCTCAGTAAGAATTTAATACTTTTATTCAGGAAGGACGCATTAAATTGGTCAAAAGTGACATTCATAACATTACATTCTATTCATCAATGGATCCTGGAAAATAAAATGTTTCTTGAGCAGCAAATCAGCATATTAGAATGATTTCTGAAGGATCATGTGATCAAACGGATCTGGATCAGGATGAGACGCACCGGTAAATCCCTGTCGTCTTTACGGATCCTCCTGCAGTCTTGGCATTCGCGGCCTTTCCGATGAGCTCGTGCTGCTTCTGAATACGGCACGTCGAGCGATAATACGATGGTCTCCGAACCGCTGCTGGAGCCGTTACTGTCCGCCGGAGTGAAGACGGGACACGGCGGAGAGACTGGACACACAAAACCAAACAACATTAAGCTCATTTAATCACAAATGTTCATAATATATCCATGAGCTCTTAACTAAATAAGAACCATAAACACTGGCACTCCAGCTTCTGCTTCCCATCATCTACTGTAAATATTATGTGCTGCTCGTGATGTTCTGCATTTGTGAATCACGTCTAAAAATGTTGTCCAACCTTTAGGAGGATTCCACTGGGGCAGTTTGGGAGCGATCTGTCCGTTTGGAGAAATGGGAGGCGTCAGTTCTGACTGTAAGAGAACACAATGATATCATCATCATCACACGGATCCGACAGGTAAACATGTTCTGATAACCCATAATCAATAATAGCAACAGTCCTTTCTACAGTATATTGTAAGTGAAAGGAAAGCAGTTTAGAAAGTGTCACACATACATCATTTCAGCATGTGTATATAATGTCTGCAAAGATGATGTCCTGCTGAACACTGGACTTTTGTTGGACTATTTCGGTCCAATGAATCTGTCCTTCATATCCAATCAGAGAATGAGATATTTCAGCTGTCGGAGCAGCTGACCGTGACTCACGACTGATTCATCCTCTGTCTGACTGACCGTTTACTGACCACACATCCTCTAAATCTAACAGAAACCACAGTATATGAAACAGCACCATATATTAATTATTATTAAATGCATCTATGCATGCTGTTATTCAAAGTGGCTCACGTTGCATTCAATTATACAGTTTTGCATTCACTGGGAATCAAACCCATGAGCTTGTCGTTGCGAGCGCCCTGATCTAGTATCTGAACTACAGGAATGAAACACCACAAACCATTTGAACATCAACTTTAAAACCAGCATGAAATGCAAATTCACTCCATCTATTTTATAAATGCATGTTATTGTGAACAATTCACCCATGCATGTTTCATTAAAAAAAAATGTAATTTTAATCAATTTTTAATGAAAAGATTATATATAGCTACACGATTCTGGATTAAAAAACGATTCTCCCACGGTTCTGAATAGACAAATAAAAAAAAATAATTTACAAAATGTTAATTTGCTGCAGTCTGTTAAAAATATATATTTAATTAATTTGAATTTATTATTTTTTAAAAATCGGTTTGCGTGAATGATTCAATGACTCACTCATCAAGACTTAATCTCTGAATGAATCAGTGTTTTTGAACGAATCTCTTGAATGATTAACTAGTCACTTGTCGCCACCTACTGGTTAGCAATATTTATTTGAAGCGTCAAGAAGCCTCTGGTGATGTATGCAGGATTGTCCAATCATTTAGTGCGCATAAACCCCGCCCCTGCAAGCACACGCTCAGCCCCGCCTCCACTTTTAAAAGCCACGCCCACATCTCAACATCCAATCAACAACCGATGCACAGAACCAAGTCCCGCCCTACATTTTCTCTTTTCCGATACACATTCAGCTCAAAATTCAGATGTATGTCAATTCAGTAGGAATGTGGAAGGTTTGTCATTTTCTGGATACTTACTACGTTAACACCTTGTTTTCCAGACATTTACTACAGTAACACCATGTTTTCTGGAAATTTACTACAGTAACAACATATTTTTTAGACTACAGTAACACGTTTTCCAGACATTTACTACCAAAACACCATGTTTTCTGGACATTTACTACAGTAACACCACAAACCATTTGAACATCAACTTTAAAACCGGCATGAAATGCAAATTCACTCCATCTATTTTATAAATGTGTTATTGTGAACAATTCACCCATGCATGTTTCATAAAAAAAAAAAAAAATGAAATTTTAATACATTTTTAATGAAAATATCATATATAGCTACACGATTCTAGATAATAAAAAAAAATCATGATTCTCCCACGATTCTGAATTAGCAACTAATAACATGTAATTTACAAAATGTTAATTTGCTGCAGTCTGTTAAAAAAATATTTAATTAATTTGAATTAATTATTTTTTAAAAATCATTTTGAGTGAATGATTCAATGACTCACTCATAAAGACTTCATCTCTGGACAATTCAGCATTTTTGAATGAATCTCTTGAATGATTCAATGACAAATACAAGTTTTTAACAGTCTCTTGTCGCCACCTACTGGTGTATAAACCCACGCTCAGCTCCGCCTCCACTTTTAAAGGCCACGCCCACATCTCAACATCCAATCAACAACCAATGCACAGACCCAAGTCCTGTCCTACATTTTTCTTTTCCGATAAACCATAACACTTGGATGTACAAAAAAAATCTGTCACTACTTCTGTTTCAACAGCTCCTCAAACCTTAATGACATTTTTCCAACATGTATTCATGTCATCTTGTCAATTCAGCAGGAATGTGGAAGGTTTGTCATCTCATCTGCTGTCATGAGGCTAATTTTAACCACGTCTGGGGTTTCCTCATGTGTTGCTGCTCATTCCAGTCTCGGTTATTTTGAGACACATTCACACGCCGAACAAACGGCCACAGCAGCTGCAGCGACAAATGACCATAGGAAGTGCCAAACTGTGAAAATCAGACGACACCTGCAAACCTGCCTGAGTGGACTGAAACTTCTACTGAATGTTAGGAAACCGACGCTCACCGACGCATCTGGCATGGAGAACACGTCTCGCACGTGTCTCATGGGCTGTCTGTTCCTCTTGCGCAGCGTCTGCGTGTAGTTGTCCAGGCGCTTCTTCACCATGGCGGTCTGCGAGCGCGTGAGCGTGGAGAGAAGAGCCTCGGCCGGCCCGTCGCTCTGAGTGCCCGTCACCAGCGTGGAGAGACCCGCCTCCTGGAGCCACGCCTCCTCAAGCTCCGCCTCTGAACCAATCAAACACACACTAATTAGACTGCAGAATCACATGACACAAAACAGAGATTATGACAAACAAGAAATGACACTCATAACTGATGAACATTGCAACATTAACAGTATTATTTTCGGTTTATTACGGTAAAGATGCTTTGAAACAATCTGAATTGTATAAAGCGCTATAGAAAAATGGAGAAGGAAAGTAATATCAGAGGTGGAGCAAGTTATAAGATTAAAAAGAAATGTTTTTTGTTAACAAAAGTAAACGGACTCAGTGCTGATTTCATGCTGACTTTAACAGGGTTTGTTCACTTAAAATCATCATATACTTGCGTTCAAAACACTGATGATGTTTTAGTTCTTTCTCATATGATGAAAGTGTTTGTGCCTCCATAAAAGGACCAAAAATTACCATAAAAATACAATATGAAACAAATGTCCATATGACTCCACCATATTCTTAATCATATGATTGACTTTATATTGATTTTCTGGTACACTGTAACAAATTCCACCTACTTCAACTTAAAAAGTTTAAAACAGTAAGTTAGGTTGCTGCCATACATTTTTAAGGTAAAATCAAATTGTCTGTAAACCTCATTTCCACTCATTTTTTAAACTCTTGTCTAGTTGAATCTCAAATAAATGACGAAATTGGTTAAATTATTACGATAACGATACCGATAATGATACCGATAACGATACCTATAACGATACCGATAACGATACCAATAACGATAATGATAACGATACCGATAATGATACCAATAACGATAATGATACCGATAACGATACCGATAATGATAACGATACCGATAATGATACCAATAACAATAATGATACCGATATCGATAACGATACCGATAACGATACCGATAACGATACCAATAACGATACCGATAACGATACCGATAACGATACCAATAACGATAATGATACCGATAACGATACCGATAACGCTACCGATAGTTTGGGGGTTCTGCCTTTTATACCTTCTTTTAAATTAATGATAATTTCATTATAATTAATAATTAATCATTATATTTTGAAATATATGCAAATAAAAACTTTATTCTCTCCATTTCAACTGGTATCCGTTTATAAACAAACATATTACTCAAATTAATATTAACACACATTAACAAAATTCTGAAGAGTAAATTAATATTTCTTAAATTTCTGAATGTTATTAATTCATATAATTACTATTAATATTGAACATCAAACGGGTTTCTTAGCATTTTCTTTACACAAAACACAAATTCAGTGTTCAGTGCATTTTCCTGCCCTCTTTTGATTGACAGGATACATCGGCCCTGACTATCGGCTGTTTTAAACTATCGATATATCGGTGCATCTCTAATTTTGAAGATTTTGAGTTAAATAATGTAAAAACTAGTGCTGTCAAATTGATTAATCACAATTAAATCGCATCCAACATAAAAGTTTGTAAATATATATGTATATAAAAAATATAAAATATATAACACACTCATATATACATATATAAACTCTTATGTTAGATGTGATTAATCACGATTAATCGATTTGACAGCACTAGTAAAAACACATGCTGCAATGAAATTTCCTATTTTTATAGTGGTTTTTTTTGTCCTTTCTGGGAATTACACCAGTCCCGTCCATTATCACTGTATCAAAACGAGTCACATGATCAATTTGCTAAACATCACCTTTTGCATTTCATGGAGGAAAGTCATTCATACGGGTTTGAGAGACATGATGGTGAGTGAATAGCCACTTTTCCACCATTTTCTTTGCTTAACTGTTCCGTACAGCCCGATGGTGGAAAAGCGGCTCATGATGACAGAACAGACCGTCGGTACGCACCGTCCGCACTGGCCCGCTCCGTCAGCTCCTCGTGTCGTTCCTGACAGTCCTCCTGGATGTTCTTCATCTCGCTCCAGTAGTCCTCCATGGAGTCACGGGAGACGGAGCGCTCCGGAGAGGACGGAGACACGGCGCCGGGCAAACTCATGCTGCCTATCCTCCGGTACTGCGCTTTCCTGCGGAAACACAGAGGAACGAGCCGTGAATCCATGCGCGTCTTCATCAGGGATTCATTAACAATCAAAGCAGGCTAATATACCGTACAAACCACACGCCAGCAGAGGAAAATCAAGAATTCTTCATCTCATCATCTTCATGTTTAAACTGCAACAACTCTTACAGATGTGTCAGATCATAATTCATACGCATGTTCAGTGATGGAGACACTACAGCAAACGAGCGAGTTTCAAGTTCATACGAGCTTCTATCAAATATTGATAAGGCTACAGGAGCTGATGATGGTCTGTCGGCGTCAGGAAGTGAACCGGCGTCATTTAGAGGAAGTTATCGATCATGATGGAGCCTGAATTGTGTTACACGAAGAACTTAATTGCCTTCAAATGTTCCTGCCTCAGTTTACACACATCAGCCTTCAATGGAAACACATTTTCCCTGCAATTTTCACACAAAGCTTTAGCTGGAAAAACGCAGTGTGTGTGGCTCAGGCTCACGTCAGTGAAAACCACTTCCTCCACACATTCCATCAGCGAGAGGAACGTCAGGATCGCGGTCGAGCAGGTTCACAACTGAACACTGAGTCTGTGCGTCTTGCTTCAATTTCAGCATCTCACTGCGAGATTTGAGCCAATCTGAACACACTTCATTGATATTATTAGACAGTCCTGACATTACAGGAACATTCCAGGTGAAATGCAGCTTTTTAACTAATAAATTCAATTAATTAAATGCTTGACAAACTCCACAAACAATATAAGATTTCCAGATAAGAGCTCATACATGCACTACCATTCAAAAGTTTGGGGGTGGTAAGATTTTATAATGTTTCTGAAGTCTCTTCTGCTCAGCAAAACTGCATTTATTTGACCAAAACTACAGGAAAAATTCTTAAATATTTTTAGAATGTAAAACAGCGGTTTTCTATGTGAATATATAGTAAAGTGTAATTTATTCCTGTGATCAAAGCTGAATTTATTTGATTAAAAATACAGTAAAAATCACAAAATATTATAAGAATTTAAAACAGATGTTTTCTATGTGAATATATAGTAAAATATAATTTATTCTTGTGATCAAAGCTGAATTTATTTGATATAAAATACAGTAAAAATCACAAAATATTATTAGAATTTAAAACAGCTGTTTTCTATGTGAATATATAGTAAAGTGTAATTTATTCCTGTGATCAAAGCTGAATTTATTTGATTAAAAATACAGTAAAAATCACAAAATATTATTAGAATTTAAAACAGCTGTTTTCTATGTGAATATATAGTAAAGTGTAATTTATTCCTGTGATCAAAGCTGAATTTATTTGATTAAAAATACAGTAAAAAATCACAAAATATTATTAGAATTTAAAACAGCTGTTTTCTATGTGAATATATAGTAAAGTGTAATTTATTCCTGTGATCAAAGCTGAATTTATTTGATTAAAAATACAGTAAAAATCACAAAATATTATTAGAATTTAAAACAGCTGTTTTCTATGTGAATATATAGTAAAGTGTAATTTATTCCTGTGATCAAAGCTGAATTTATATGATTAAAAATACAGTAAAAATCACAAAATATTATTAGAATTTAAAACAGATGTTTTCTATGTGAATATATAGTAAAATATAATTTATTCTTGTGATCAAAGCTGAATTTATTTGATATAAAATACAGTAAAAATCACAAAATAGTATTAGAATGTAAATCAGCTGTTTTCTATGTGAATATATAGTAAAGTATAATTTATTCCTGTGATCAAAACTGAATTTTCAGCATCATTACTCCAGTCTTCAGTGTCACATGATGCTTCAGAAATCATTCTAATATGATGATTTGCTGCTCAAGAAACATTTATGATTATTATCAATGTTGAATACAGTCATATTTTAGCAGAAACTGTGATGCATTTAATTTTTCAGGATTCTTTGATGAATAGAAAGCATGAAATATAATCTTTTGTAACATCTTTACTGTCACTTTTGATCAATTTAATGCATCTTTGCTGAATAAAAAAAAATCTTTTGAATGGTATGATATGTACCATATACCTTTTTGTTATCATCAGACTTAAGAGAGTCAATAAACACAAGAAGTTCAACACAAAGACCTTAAAGTATGGTTCAGAATTGCTCCTTTTGCTTTTTCATGTATGAAAAGGTGAAATAAGACTGAAGTTCTACTGGACAGCTAAACATTTATCAGCACTGAATATAACCTTGAGTCAAAATCAGGTGTAAACTCAAAGAAAACAATGTGTTTAACATGAAGAACCTTTGCAAGAACATGGAAAAGATCTTTATAGTGGAAAAAGGTTATGAAAATGTTCTTCAAACTAAGAAAAAATGGTTGTTTTAAGAGCTGATCACTGAAAGGTTCTTTAGGGAATCTTTATTTTAAGAGTGCTCAACGAATCACTAGAGTTAAAACGTAATCTGTGTTTAACCCTGAATATTCCTTCAAACAGAGTGTTTAACTCACAGGTGACCAAACGCACGGCATGATGGGTCACCGGCTCGTGCCAAACAAAACACACAAGAGAATCACGACACCAGAAGGAAAACACAAACTCAGAGCTGTCATGTGTGTGTTAGTCAGCCACCGATTCTCATTTCCACAGTATCCACACAGATATTCACACACACCAGACACGGAGATATTCTCATATCATTATTCTGAGACATGAACATCTTCAGACTCACTGTTTGTGTTCAGACTGAAATCAGGATTCAGAAACCCAAACTATGAATCAAACTAGAACCGAACAAAGAATCCACGAATCCAGCTGACGGCGTCAATCAGGTCCTGTATAAACTCCATAAATCCACAGCGTTTGAGGATCTCCAGAGAACCGAGTCTGATATAAAGCCTCTCTGTGGGTGTTCTCCATCAGGTCCTGTTCAGAATCGATTCACGTACCTCTCAGCGCTGCGCTGAACTCCAGAGCGGACGGAGAGACATCAGACAGCTGTGGAGAACGAGACCACACTACAGACGGAGAGAGAGAGAGAGACGCGGTGAGGGTTTCCTCCGGGAGTGTGTGTGTGTGTGTGTGTCTCCACCCACCGCTCTGACCTCTCTCTCTCTCTCGTGTCATTTGTGTCCATTGTCTTCTCCGTTTACAGCTCTTCCTAAAGCTCATCTCTGACTTTCAGACACACAGAATCGAGTGTGATTTAGGAAAACCGCTTCCAGATGTGGCTAATGACCACAACAACATTCCCAACACCGCTTAAACAAACATCTCACTCAGTTCAGAGCCGAATTATGGACGTTTGTTTCTGCCACGGAATAAAACAACTTTTTTTTTTTAAATATAAAATCTCAATCCTGACTTTTTCTCTCACTGAATTGTGAGAAATAAAACTCTGAATGGTGAGGAATAAAGTCAGAATTGCTAGTTTATATTATTTATATATATTTATGTGACTTTTTCTCAGAATTGCGAGATATAAACTTGCAATTGCAGGAAAAAAAAGCCAGAATTGTGAGTTTATACATATTTATTTGACTTTTTACCTCACAGAATTGAGATGTAAACTCAAAATGGTGAGAATAAAGTCAGAATTTCGAGTTTATATTATTGATAAATATTTATGTGACTTTTTCTCAGAATTGCGAGATATAAACTCATATAAAGTCATAATTGTGAGAAAAGTCAATTGTGAGTTTATAAAAAAAAATTTCTCAGAATTGTGAGATATAAACTTGCAATTGCAAGAAAAAAAAGCCAGAATTGTGAGTTTATATTTATTATATATTTTTATATGACATTTTATCTCACAGAACTGAGATATAAACTCATATAAAATGGTGAAAATTAAGTCAGAATTTCGAGTTTATATTATTTATAAATATTTATGTGACTTTTTCTCCGAATTATGAGATATAAAATGCAAGTTCTAAAGTCATAATTGTGAGGAAAAAAAAGTAAATTGTGAGTTTATAATTGTGAGAAATAAAACTTGGAATGGTGAGGGAAAAAGTCAGAAGTGCAAGTTTATATACAGGGAGTGCAGAATTATTAGGCAAGTTGATTTTCTGATCATATTTTTTTCCCAAGCACATTTTACCAATTCCAATCCACATCAATCTTAATAACTACTATTAATATTGTTTTTAATCATTTATAAGTGATATATAATTGTTCATGAAGGCTGGAAATGAAAAATGCCTTATATTCAGGTGTGCAGAATTATTAGGCAAGTTTTCTTTTACAGGCAAAATGAGCCAAAAAAGAGATTTAACTCAGACTGAAAAGTCAAAAATTATGAAATACTCATGAGAAGGACGCAATACTAATGCAATACTAGAAATTGCAAAGTTAAAGCATGACCAAGGGACAGCAAAATGCTCATTGGGTCAGCGGGGTCAGACAAAAACAGGTGGAAAAGAAAAGACACATGTTAACTGCAAAATAATTAAGAATTAAGGTGAAGAATTAAGTGTGAAACCATCAGGAACCCTTTAGTCTCCAGCGCCACCATTTTCCAGAGCTGCAACCTACCTGGAGTCTCCAGAAGTGCAAGGTGTCAGGATCTCAGAGACTTAGGTTAGCTAAAGAATCCTAAAAAATGACCCTGCACTTGATAAGAATCACAAGCTGAAGTGTTATAAAATACATGAAGACTGGGTTTTAATAGGGCTTATAGACAGACAGCTTGAGAGTGACTCCTGATGGACCAGCACCACATCCTCTTGTACCACTGTTTGAAGAATTTATCTTCCAGAATCTGGCAGTAAGGTGTTTGAGTTCACTTTTAGTCCCTCTCTTATCCTGAAATGTCTGTCTTGCAGAGATGGACTAAAAATGATCTTCCAAAACTGACTGCCAGATTCTGGATAAATTCTTCAAACAGTGGTACAAGAGGATGTGGTGCTGGTCCTTCAGGAGTCACTCTCAAGCTGTCTGTTTATAAGGCCTATAAAAACCCAGTCTTCATGTATTTTATAACACTTCAGCTTGTGATTCTTATCAAGTGCGGGTCATTTTTTAGGATTCTTTAGCTAACCTAAGTCTCTGAGATCCTGACACCTTGCACTTCTGGAGACTCCAGGTAGGTTGCAGCTCTGGAAAATGGTGGCGCTGGAGACTAAAGGGTTCCTGATGGTTTCACACTTAATTCTTCACCTTAATTCTTAATTATTTTGCAGTTAACATGTGTCTTTTCTTTTCCACCTGTTTTTGTCTGACCCCGCTGACCCAATGAGCATTTTGCTGTCCCTTGGTCATGCTTTAACTTTGCAATTTCTAGTATTGCATTAGTATTGCGTCCTTCTCATGAGTATTTCATAATTTTTGACTTTTCAGTCTGAGTTAAATCTCTTTTTTGGCTCATTTTGCCTGTAAAAGAAAACTTGCCTAATAATTCTGCACACCTGAATATAAGGCATTTTTCATTTCCAGCCTTCATGAACAATTATATATCACTTATAAATGATTAAAAACAATATTAATAGTAGTTATTAAGATTGATGTGGATTGGAATTGGTAAAATGTGCTTGGGAAAAAAATATGATCAGAAAATCAACTTGCCTAATAATTCTGCACTCCCTGTGTATATATATATATATATATATATATATATATATATATATATATATATATATATATATATATATATACACTTTATCTCACATAATTGACATTTAAACTCAGAATAGAGTGAAAAAAGTCAGAATTCCGAGTTTATATTATATATTTTTATATGACATTTTATCTCACAGAACTGAGATATAAACTCATAAAATGGTGAGAATTAAGTCAGAATTGCGAGTTTATATTATATATTTTTATATGACATTTTATCTCACAGAACTGAGATATAAACTCATATAAAATGGTGAGAATTAAGTCAGAATTTCGAGTTTATATTATTTATAAATATTTATGTGAATTTTTTCTCAGAATTGCGAGATATAAACTCACAAAGGCAAGTTATAAAGTCATAATTGTGAGAAAAAAAGTAAATTGTGAGTTTATAAAAACGTTTTTATCTCAGAATTGTGAGAAATAAGACTTGGAATGGCGAGGGAAAAAGTCAGAATTGCGAGTTTATATTTTATATATATATGACTTTTTCTCAGAATTGTGAGATATAAACTTGCAATTTCAAGAAAAAACGTCAGAATTGTGAGATAAAGGCACAATTACCTTTATATTTTTGATTCTGTGGCTTCCGTACGTAACACATGACCCGAGACACGATCTTTCTGATGGCTTTAATCTTCACAAACAACCGTTTTCAAGGTTTTGATTGTCTCAAGCACAAAATGACTGGTTAAAAAGTTATTGTTTGCCTTTTTATTGCAGTGGATTATTGATATTCCTTCTTCACCACATTATTATACAGAAGGGAAAATGCTTGTCCTCATAAATCTGATGTTTCAGTCAATCGCTTGTTAAAGTCACAGATTAAAGTCTCTACATGTTTCCTCACTGAATAATCTGCTTCTCTCAGAAATACATTATTGTGAAGATTGCTTCATATTAACTAGTTATTCATTATCAAATAAAAAAATCATGTTCGGGAAAACATGATGAGATGCTGACGAGGAACATTTTTGCAATGCATATTTGACACAGATGACATTCATGATGACTCTGTAAGGGTCTGGACGTCCGCGGCCCCCCGTGATGAATGTAGGTCAGTGTTGAGAGAAACTAAACTCAAAACATGTGTCACGATCCCTGTGCGACTCCGAAATCATGATCTCATTCCTTCAGGAACGCAAACAGCTGAACCAGAGACTCAGAAACGAGATGTTACAGAGCTCAGAGTTTTCTTAATGGAGCAACTCTTGAAGGGCGTTCATTTAATCAAATAAAGCCTGATGAAAACAGCCGTCCATTTCATCAGAATAACGGTGCCAAGCATCTGAATCTGGCACGTCCTCGTGAAATATGGGCTCTCAGGTTTGTTTTCACTCTCCAGGCCGCATAAACTATCATGAATCCATCAGCCTTTCCTCCCAAAAGTCTTAAAGAGAAACATCTGGCGTCTAAAAATACCTTTAAAATCCAACAGGACCAAACCTTGAGGAGGAACTCGAACTGACTGAAGTGATGAAGGGGCTTCCTTACTAATAACAGAGATGCTTGACTAACTTACTCCAAATATACACCGACACTAGTCGCAGCTCTACTTTTGATGTATTCATCCAAAATGTGTTTAAAACACACTCCACAGCTGGAATCTGACCCCTAAACGCCCCACACACTAGATTTAATCAGCGCGGCCCAACTTACCCCGAGCACTTCACCACCGTCAGCAGATCGCAGCACTTCAGCCGGTTAAAAGCCGGAGCATTAGCCAGAGGACGTGCTGGGAAACAGATCAATAGAGCGGCTCTGGAGCGTTTGAGACGTTGGCATCAGTGAATTATGGGCCGGTTCATGCGCTAATGGAGCAGTAATGACTAAGAGCGTTAGTGTCCAGTCGTCTCGGTCACACTGAACCGGCACAAACCACAAACACTCGTTCTTTATCAAGAGCTTCGCTCACAGAACAGCCGGATTTATCAGATCAATATAAGATGAAATCAGAGCGAAACACCGAAAATCAAGCGAGATTTATGACGAGGAGTTCGACTGCGGCTTTACCGTGGTATCAGATGGTACTGAATCTATACTGTGTTTTTGTTTACAAGAAAATATACATTTCACATTGTGTCACTTGCCATTTCTTTGTAATTATTTGTGAAATTTAATAGAGATTTGAGTCAAAAGAAGTAAATTCACACACCAATTTTTTTTTTTCCCAGTGTAGAAAACAATTTCTTTTGATATTACCATATTCAAATAACTTGCGATTTACATAACAGAAGCAGGGTTATTATTATAACTGAAACTAAAACCATAAAAAACATTTCAGTACTGAAAATAAAATAAAATATTAAAAAAATGTGGCCGATGCACATTTCTCATTTTCATTTAGTTTATCTTGATGTTTTAAAATGACTAAAACTAAAACTGAAATAAAATTAGAACTGTATAGACATTAAAAAAAAAGCAAAAACAACTAAATTACTTTAACTGAAATTAATGAACATGGAAAATATAAACAAAAATCTCATTCAACAGTATCTCAATAATACTAAAATAACCCTGGATAGGTCAAAAAAATCATATTATTACTGTAAAAATTGTGTAATATCTGTTTCTATAACAAACAATGTGATATAATTTTTCATCTACCGTTCTGTAAAATTTTTTAATGTTTCTGAAAGAGTCTCTTTGGCTGCGTTTATTTGATCAAAAATACAGTAAAAATCACTAAATATTATTAGAATTTAAAACAGCTGTCTTATATGTGAATATATAGTAAAGTGTAATTTATTCCTGTGATCAAAGCTGAATTTATTTGATTAAAAATACAATAAAAATCACTAAATATTATTAGAATTTAAAACAGATGTTTTCTATGTGAATATATAGTAAAGTGTAATTTATTCCTGTGATCAAAGCTGAATTTATTTGATTAAAAATACAATAAAAATCATTAATATTATTAGAATTTAAAATAGCTGTTTTCTATGTGAATATATAGTAAAGTGTAATTTATTCCTGTGATCAAAGCTGAATTTATTTGATTAAAAATACAATTTGTAAAAATCACTAATATTATTAGAATTTTAAAACAGCTGTTTTCTATGTGAATATATAGTAAAGTGTAATTTATTCCTGTGATCAAAGCTGAATTTATTTGATTAAAAATACAATAAAAATCTAAATATTATTAGAATTTAAAATAGCTGTTTTCTATGTGAATATATAGTAAAGTGTAATTTATTCCTGTGATCAAAGCTGAATTTATTTGATTAAAAATACAATAAAAATCACTAAATATTATTAGAATTTAAAATAGCTGTTTTCTATGTGAATATATAGTAAAGTGTAATTTATTCCTGTGATCAAAGCTGAATTTTTTTGATTAAAAATAATAAAAATCACTAAATATTATTAGAATTTAAAATAGCTGTTTTCTATGTGAATATATAGTAAAGTGTAATTTATTCCTGTGATCAAAGCTGAATTTATTTGATTAAAAATACAATAAAAATCATTAATATTATTAGAATTTAAAATAGCTGTTTTCTATGTGAATATATAGTAAAGTGTAATTTATTCCTGTGATCAAAGCTGAATTTATTTGATTAAAAATACAGTAAAAATCACTAAATATTATTAGAATTTAAAACAGCTGTCTTATATGTGAATATATAGTAAAGTGTAATTTATTCCTGTGATCAAAGCTAATTTGATTAAAAATACAATAAAAATCACTAAATATTATTAGAATTTAAAACAGATGTTTTCTATGTGAATATAGTAAAGCTGTAATTTATTTTTCTAAAAATGTAAAAATCACTAAATATTATTGAATTTAAAAATATATAGTATAAGTAAAGTGTAATTTATTCCTGTGATCAAAGCTGAATTTATTTGATTAAAAATACAATAAAAATCATTAATATTATTAGAATTTAAAATAGCTGTTTTCTATGTGAATATATAGTAAAGTGTAATTTATTCCTGTGATCAAAGCTGAATTTATTTGATTAAAAATACAGTAAAAATCACTAAATATTATTAGAATTTAAATCAGCTGTTTTCTATGTGAATATATAGTAAAGTGTAATTTATTCCTGTGATCAAAGCTGAATATTCAGCATCATTACTCCAGTCTTCAGTGTCACATGATCCTTCAGAAATCATTCTAATATGATGATTTGCTGCTCAAAATCAACATTTAATTTTGCATTTATGTGAAATTAGTCTTTACTGTCTCTTTTGACTAATTGAATGCATCCTTGCTGAATAAAAGTATTATTTTCTTTCTTTTTTGTACCTTTATTAAGCAGAAACTGGAGTACGAGTGTGTTCCCTAAGTGTGCTCTCAGAACTCCACAGACAGGAAGTCCAGTGCCACTGAAACTTCCTGTTTTGGCTGAAGCGATTGGAAAGTCTGTGCTGTATAATCAGGCATGTGCTATATAATGCTCTATATTACCCTGAACACACCCACAGAAATCAATAAACCAACATTAACTTCCTATTATCCTCAGTGAGGACGCTCTCAGACCGAACGGAAGAGCAGAGAGGACATGATGAGCTGTCGAACCTTCACCTGATGAACGGCTGACCACACAACACTCACAACAAGATGTGAAATTACAGTAATCCAGTGTCACACGCAGGATCAGATTACACGAGCACAGTCTTCATCGCACGTCTAACCAATCCAGACACAAAACACATGATTTAGATTCATTCAGGGGAAAAAAACTCCCAACAAAACAGCTCGAGTCTTTTGTTTCCAACGGTACCAATTTACCATTCAAATGATGGCAGCTCACGTTCATGCAAAGCAGCTCGTGACTGAGGTAAAGTCACACGAACACAACAAACACACACATTCAGCAGGATTTCAACACCTCGTTTACACAGAAACGCGCCCTCTGATCCGCCACTGGAGGTTTGTTCATTCTTCTGCTCTGTTTTGAGTCTCAAAGTGAGAAAAATGAGGCAAAACAACCAACAGCTTCTCAACAGATCTCTCAAAATGGGGTTTTGATGAAATAGAAGAAGCATTTCTGGTTCCCCAAAGAACATTTCATAAAAACAGAACCATTTTTTCTCAGTGTAAACAATATTTAAACAATCTTAAAGATTCTGCTGATGTTAAATGTTTTCAGTGAACCATCAATGCCAATTTGACAAACTGCTCGTTTTGGATGAAAATATGTTTAAACACGTCCGAGAAATCACAGAACCGGTTCAGAGTTTGATCTGATCTAAGATCTCTCAAACACACCAGCTTTGAGTTTAAATATTAATCATCTTCTCTTCTGACACAAACAAAGTTTATGATGATGATAATATCACTTCAGACTATTTCAGCAAAGCATGAATAAATAATCCACTGCATTAGTAAACGCTCCTATCTGCATCAGTCAAACTCCTCGTTTGACCCACAAACAGCATCATTTACACCAATTTACCGTAGTAAAGCTCCAGGGATTACCTGTGCATGACGGCGTGTGTGTTTCAGCGCGAGCGGCTGCTCTCGTGGCCGTCCTGGACGCGACTGGAAGAGTTAGTGACGGGAATTCTGCTGCTCTTCCGTCCTCATTCCTCTGGGCTGGAATGCGGTCCGGCAGCATTGATGTCACCGCGCTCACGGATCACTCGGATCTTTATGAGTTCATGTGTGACTTATGAAGAAACAGCAATCGAGTTCAGAGATTCTACAGAATTAAAATGTTCTGAGATGAAGAACATCTGAGCGTTTGTACTAATAATCCACAACCTGAGAGATTTTATGTCATAACGTGGCTAACGAAATCTATATCTTGCTTAAAAATCTAGATTTTCATATTCATGCATCATAACCACCAAAAAACACAGCACTTCTTTGTAAAGTGACTTCATATTCCTTGCTCTTTACTCTTAAAAATAAAGGTTTCAAACGCTTTTTCTTCAAAGAAGAACCATTTTTGGTTTCAGAAAGAACCGTTCTTAAAGGATTTGTTCAGTTCAGAATTAAAATTTCCTAATAATTTACTCTCCTCCATGTCATCCAAGATGTTCATGTCTTTCTTTCTTCAGTGGAAAAGAAATGAAGGAAATCATTTCCTTCATACAGTAAAAATCACTAAATATTATTAGAATTTAAAACAGCCGTCTTCTATGTGAATATATAATAAAGTGTAATTTATTCCTGTGATCAAAGCTGAATTTATTTGATTAAAAATACAGTAGAAATCACAAAATATTATTAGAATTTAAAACTGATGTTTTCTATGTGAATATATAGTTATAGTTATTTGATATAAAATACAGTAAAAATCACAAAATATTATTATAATGTAAATCAGCTGTTTTCTATGTGAATATATAGTAAAGTCAAATTTATTCCTGTGATCAAAGCTGAATATTCAGCATCATTACTCAGTGGAAAAGAAATGAAGGAAAACGTTCCAGGATTTTTCTCCATATAGTGGACTTCACTGGGGTTCAACGGGTTGAAGGTCCAAATGTCAGTTTCAGTGCAGCTTCAAAGAGCTCTACATGATCCCAGACGAGGAATAAGAGTCTTATCTAGAGAAACCATCAGACATTTAATAAAAAAATAAACATTATATACTTTTTAACCACAAATGCTCGTCTTGCACTGCTCTGTGATGCTCCACGCATGACGTAATCATGTTGGAAAGATCACGCGTGACGTAGGAGGAAGTACCGATCCAGTGTTTACAAAGCGGACGTACAAAGACTAATGGGGCGTTCACACCAGACGTGATTTGCGCGAATAAATAATGCTATTCGTGCGTAGTTGGACGCTTGAACGTTTTAAGTTTACTCGCTTGTGAAATTAACTTAATGAATTCGCGTCATGAGAGGCGCTTCGTCTCGTTTCTGCACACTTCCTCTGAATAAACACATCAACTCGTCAGCGGGAAAGTAGTTGTAAAATACGGCGAATAAGCTCAATTTGCTGGCTTTAGCTAGCTTGTCTCAATATGTGTATATATATATAGTTCAAATTGAGTAAAGAGCGTTTTTTACAACTTTTGATTGTAACATCAGATTGTCTGACCTCCTGACTCACTCTCTTCCAAGCAAGATCCTTTTTATTCCTGTTTCTATAAAAGTATGAAGATGTTTCATACAGCGACGATGATTTTGTCCTCCATTGTTGTTTCGGATTTCTGCCTCCGCTCGTAATCACGTCACTACTAGAGCAAGCTCCTGATTGGTTAACGCGGCACAAATATTAGAGCAAAACTTGCTCGAATCGCGCATCAAATACCCAAAACGCGCAATTTGCGCCGCGGGATTTCTATTCGCGTCTTTGCATTGACTTAACATGTAAATCTCTCGCGCTTAACGCTTAATTCGCGTCTGGTGTGAACGCAGCACGAGTCAAACGGCCTTTACAAAAAAAAAAGACCATTTTAAAGTTGGAGCAGAAAATGAGATGGAGTTTTACCGCGGTACTTCCTCTTACGTCACGCGTGACCTTTCCAACATGATTACGTCATGCGTGGAGCATCACAGAGCAGTGCAAGACGAGCATTTGTGGTTAAAAACTATATAATGTTTATTTTTTTAGTAAATGTCCTGATGGTTTCTCTAGATGAGACTCTTATTCCTCGTCTGGGATCATGTAGAGCTCTTTGAAGCTGCACTGAAACTGACATTTGGACCTTCAACCCGTTGAACCCCAGTGAAGTCCACTATATGGAGAAAAATCCTGGAACGTTTTCCTTCATTTCTGAAGAAAGAAACACATGAACATCTTGGATGACATGGAGGAGAGTGAATTATCAGGATATTTTCATTCTGACGTGAACTAAGTGAACATTTTAATAATCCAAAGAATCGTGGATGTTAAACGTTCTTCACGGAACGATCGATGCCAATAAAGAAGCGTGAGCTCTGATGTCAAATTCCCGTCAGAAGACAATGTCAAAGCCTCTGGATTAGAGATGAATAGAAATTCAATTTACATTTAGTTCTAGTTTACAGTCACTGAACGAAGCGACTACTTCCTCTGATACTGACTGTTCCAGAATCACATTCGTCTGAATCAGACTCGAGTCAAAACTGCTGAAAACATCTTCATGCAAAATATCTGTTCTTATTTCTCTTTTGATTTGGAACACAAACACGTCCTGGAGATTCTCCTGTCGGAGTGATTTCAGTTTCAGGATGATAGTGTGGAATCATCCAGCACTCACTGAAAGCATTCAATCACACACACACACACAACAGCACCAGCTTCCTTTTGTGCTCAATACAAAACACTGACAAACCGGCTTTCAGCACAAACCTCTCATGAGACAAACACACACACGTGCCGTCAGCACACACAACACAACAGCGCTTTCAGCCTGTGAGAATTATGTCACTTATGAGGAGGATACGACACGACACTGACCTCTGGACAACAGCTCTGTGTGTGTGTGTGTGTGTGTGTGTGTGTGTGTGTGTGTAATGCTGCAGTTAAACACTACTCTCAGCAGAATGTGGAGCAGTAATCAGACACACACACTGATATTAAAGCTGCTCATCATGTCATTAACTCCATCAGACTCTGTCTGTGTTTATGTTTCCTGAAGCTGCAGCATAAATCATCCGGACATCACGCCTGATCCGTCAGGACGCTCTCTGGCTCTGATCTAATGTAAATATTTTAAGACTCGAGAGAGGAGAGCGTCCCGTCGCTGCCTGACTCTGACCCGTCCTGATCATGACATCATCCTCTGAAGAGATGCATGCTGGGTACATCAGAAAACACACTGAGCAACTTTACAAACACTTTTACTGACATGCAACAAGTGATTTCTGCATGTTCAGATAAACTGCAGCATTGATGATCAATGAAACAGCTGAGACGGATGAGGATTATGGGACAGGGTGGAATATGATCATGTGTTTACTCAGCAAATATTTGAACATTTATCAAACATGTTCATGATGAGAAGAACAGCATTAGTGTGCTTCAGTCTCTAAATAAAGATGCAAAATTCATTTAGTGCTGATATTAATACATAAAAGCATATTAAAGACCTGAAACACTGATAATAAATCATTCAAAACATGTGAAATGGAACCGAATGAGAGTGAAATTATCATCTCAAGTTTAAAAACAAAACATAAAAACCCAAATAAAACATCAGAGGCGAGAGAGAGAGTTTAAAGTGTGTGTGTGTGTGTGTGTCTGACCTGTTGTCTGTTGCGTGTTTCTGCTCATCTGACTGAATCCTGAATGAATGAAACGCGGTCAGAATCACTCCGCCACAGTCCTTCACATCCATCCTCCATCAGATCCGCGGAGATCACTGCACGCGTGTGTGTTTCTGTAATTCACGCGAGCGTGTGTGAGATTCGCCTGCCATGGAACGCGACGGGGGGCGGGGCTACAGCCACCCGCGTCCAATCAGCGCACAGGGGGCGTGCATACATTAACACATCAAATATCTCCTCTGGTTAAACATTCTCAAAGCACAATAATACTGTTTTTATGTGATCTTTTATGCTGGTGGTTTGTTACAAATGGATTAGTTAAAGGATTAGTTCACTTTCAAATAAAATTTTTCCTGATAATTTATTCACCCCCATGTCATCCAAGATGTTCATGTCTTTCTTTCTTCAGTCGAAAAGAAATGAAGGTTTTTGATGAAAACATTCCAGGATTTTTCTCCTTATAGTGGACTTCAATGGACTCCAAACGGTCAAAATTACAGTTTCAGTGCAGCTTCAAAGAGCTTTAAACAATACCAGACGAGGAATAAGAGTCTTATCTAGAGAAACCATCGCTCATTTTTAAAAAAAAATACAAATATATATGCTTTATAAACACAAAATATCACCTTGCATGTACTTCCGCTTTCAGTATTCTTCGTCCCTATTCTACTTATGGAAAAAAAACAAAAAAATGGCGCCGCGGTCGTTCTGTAAGTTGCTTTTTGAAGAATAAGGAATGCTGAATCATGTGCAAGGCGATCATTTGTGTTTATAAAGCATATACAGTTGTATTATTTACAAAAATGAGTGATGGTTTCTCTAGATAAGACTCTTATTCCTCGTCTGGGATTGTTTAAAGCTCTTTGAAGCTGCACTGAAACTGTAATTTTGACCTTCAAACGTTTGGTGTCCAGTGAAGTCCACTATAAGGAGAAAAATCCTGGAATGTTTTCATCAAAAACCTTCATTTCTTTTCGACTGACGAAAGAAAGACATGAACATCTTGGATGACATGGGGGTGAGTAAATTATCAGGAAATTTTAATTGAAAGTGAACTAATCCTTTAAGAATTTTACATTTTCCACATAATGATGAAAACTGTGAAATAACACAAATGGACATCATGAAATGAAATTGTCTGGATTCCAGCTCTAAGAAACGACGTTCCAACACAGACAAACGAGATGTTAATGAAACATCTGATGGATCTTATGTAACTTCTTCAAACATTAGTTCTTCATCCGGGCGTCATGATAAATTCACCTGACATTGATCTAGTTCCTCTGTGGTCACATCGATCCGCTTCTGTCAGACTGTGATTTACAGTATAATGATGAACTTTTATAGACCGACTGTCACAGCAGGTTTTGTTCATCTAGAGATAACCAGATGATGTTCATCATAATTCATTTTCTCGCTTCATTGCACTGACAGATCAAGACAAATCAAACACCTTATGAGAGTCGACAACACGACACTACTATATCCATCTGAAGAACAGAGGAGGCATCAGTGTTACTGATAGATAGATAGATAGATAGATAGATAGATAGATAGATAGATAGATAGATAGATAGATAGATAGATAGATAGATAGATAGATAGATAGATAGATAGATAGATAGATGTGTGTTTGCTGCACAATAATCAGAGCATGAGGTCATCGATGTATGATTTATTCAGTACATGAGGATTGATTTCTCTCAGCGTCTGCCGTGAGCCACTTCCTGTTTCAGGGCTGCTGCTTCTCCTCAAAGGGCTGAATAACTGATGACTGACGGGGTTTATTGGACGGGCTGCGGCCCCAGAGTGGATGAGACGGGGTATCTGATTCCACTGCATGTCAACACATTATAGATCCTTCCCGAACCATCTGGAGCGATTCTGGAGTGTTGTGCCATCCTTCAGGAATCACAGAAACACACAAACCCTGCTCATCCTGAGCTTCATTTCACCTTTAAAGTCGGCATGAAACAGAAGTTCCTTTTTCCTTATTGATTGATTTTGTCCATTGGGGAATTGATTGGATGCTTTTTTATTGTCCAGCAAAAAATGACTATCATCAGCATCAAAAAATGCAAAGAAACATTATAATTCTTCCAAGGGGAAGCATATATAAGTTAAAAAGAAGCGGGCCCAGTACAGAGCCCTGAGGTACCCCACTAATAATAGGTATAATAATAGCTCACCTTTCCCAGGCATATAATCTCCAGAGATTCAATTGTGCACATATAGTGAAAGGATACTGTCTTTTTTATGTCCTCAATACAGTCCAGCAAATGCTGAATAAAATGGCCAGTTTTAAACGGCAAATAAAGCTGACTATAATAAGCATAAAAATGCAAAGAAACATTATTATACTCCCAAGCAGAAGCATATATAAGTTAAAAAAGAAGTGGGCCCAGTACAGAACCCTGAGGTACCCCACTAATAATAAGAGCTGAGGATGAGGAAAACTTACCCAAAGCTACAGAGAAAGTGTTATCTTTAAGATAAGAGCTAAACTTGTGTGTCTCTCAGTAGCATCTGCTCACAAATGAGCCGTAAACGAGCGCTAAACGAGCTCAGGCGGGATGTGGAATAGAGTGTGACCCCAGCGACACACAAAAGATAACGGACCCTCCGATCTCTCCTGCACATTCTGCTCGCGATGCAATCAACAGCGCTGCTATTCCTGTAGCTCACCTTTCCCAGACATATAATCACCAGAGAATCAATTTGATAAATACTGCAATTTCATGGTGCAATTTAAAGATCTCACGTATATTTCTCAACAGGACTGTTGTTTGTTCAGGTGCAGCATGCGATCGGTTCAGATCTGGCTCATGATATGCTGAAGAATATCTGCTGTTCCTCTAATGACTCTGATTTTGCTCTCAGGAAGAGTTTGTCTTGTAAGAGCATGTCTGTATTTAGCTCCCACTATCAGATTTCCGGAACTCACCTGGCTGCCAAATTTCCATGCTGAATTTATCAAGCACATACAGTGAACTGAGTTAGAGTAGAAATTCCATTGTAATGAACTCAAAACATCTTATACGCAATGAGCTTAACCTAAAATAGTGAAAACAGCAGCAACAACTACACAGTAAGTGACAGAATGAGAGGTTTTCGGTCACTGATGTGGGATCAGTGCTGGACGCTGCAGTGGAAACAGTGTGCGTCTCCATTTCACTGGATCTCTGGGAAACTCTAGCAGACGCTGGTGCCACACGGCCCCTGGAGGATCTCGCTTATATCTCTTCTCGCTGTCTGCTGCTTCCTGCGACCTCCGAACTTTCCCTTTCCTTTCAGAGCGAGGACAAAACAGCGGTCGCGTAGCAGGCCTGAGTAAACACACAATAACCTGAGGTTAGCCAGCGCTGCGCTCATATAACAAGAAGACACCTGTACTGACCCACGGCATGACGCCATACATGACTGAACGAATGATGAAATATAATATATCACAGACTAGTGTGTGTGCGGAGCCATTAACGGGATCATCTGCATTATTAATGAGGATGGCATCTGTGGCACAGAAAGACAGCAGTACAATTACGTCTTCTTGGAAAAATGCATTTTGACAGACGGTTTTATCCACAATGATTTACGCTGCATTCAAGGTATGCGTGTTTATGCATTCAATGAGAGTCGAACCCATGACCCTGCTGTTGCGAGCACTGAGCTCTACTGTTAGGGAGATATGTTTGAGATTCGCTCCGGGAGTATAAGACAGGAGAAATCAACACAGCCCTGGAATGTTCCGAGATATTCTGACCCCTGATCCCTCATTCCTGCCGGAGATAACGGCTCTGCCTCATCCACACATCTCTCTTCCTCTGTAATCTTTAGTTTTTTACAATCGCTACACATTTCTCAATATTTAGGTCACTTTTTCAAAACTCTTCACACAGTTCTTCTGAACAACTTGTGTAACAAATGTAATGTAATGTGATATAATATAATGTAATGCAATGTAATATAACGTAATGTAATGTGATATAATATTATATAATGTAATGTGATATAATATAACGTAATGTAATGTGATATAATATAATATAATGTAATGTGATATAATATAATATAATGTAATGTGATATAATATAACGTAATGTAATGTGATATAACGTAATGTAATTTGATATAATATAACGTGATGTGATATAATATAACGTGATGTAATGTGATATAATATTATATAATGTAATGTGATATAATATAACGTAATGTAATGTGATATAATATAATATAATGTAATGTGATATAATATAATATAATGTAATGTGATATAATATAACGTAATGTAATGTGATATAACATAATATAATGTAATGTGATATAATATAACGTAATGTAATGTGATATAATATAACGTGATGTAATGTGATATAATATAATATAACGTAATTTAATGTGATATAATATAATATAACGTAATGTAATGTGATATAACGTAATGTAATTTGATATAATATAACGTGATGTGATATAATATAACGTGATGTTATGTGATATAATATAACGTGATGTTATGTGATATAATATAACGTGATGTAATGTGATATAATATAATGTAATGTAATGTGATATAATATAATGTAATGTTATATTATATAATATAATGTAATGTAATGTCATATAATATAATGTAATGTTATATAATATAATATAATGTAATGTGATATAATATAGCGTGATGTAATGTGATATAATATAGCGTGATGTAATGTGATATAATATAACGTGATGTAATGTGATATAATATAACGTGATGTAATGTGATATAATATAACGTAATGTAATGTGATATAATATAATATAACGTAATGTAATGTGATATAATATAACATAATGTAATGTGATATAATATAACATAATGTAATGTGATATAATATAATATAACGTAATGTGATATAATGTAATGTATAATGTAATGTGATATAATATAATGTAATATAATGTGATGTAATGTAATGTGATATAATATAATATAATGTAATGTGATATATAATATAATAGTGTGATGTAATGTAATGTGATATAATATATATATAATATAATATAATATAATATAATGTGATATAATGTAATATAATATAATATAATATAATATAATATAATATAATATAATATAATGTGATATAATGTAATATAATATAATATAATATAACTAAAACCACTAAAATACTTAAATTTATGAGACGATTCACTCAACAAAGACAATAGTTTGGATGATGTTTGAGTCAAAGTGAGAAATGTGTTCATGTATTTGTGTGTGACAGAGTGTGTGTGTGTGTGTGTGTGTGTGTGTGTGTGTGTGTGTGTGTGTGCGTGCCATAAATGAGATAAGAAATCCATTACACCATCTGTCAAGGTTTATAATGTGAAAGTAAAACTGTGTCATGGTTTTTTAAAGGAACAACAGATGATATGGATTATTATATTCCACGTGTGTTTGTGTTTGTGTTTGTAAACAGATATTTGACGAATGAGATCCAGATCAAACACTGAGATCTTGTAGAATGCGGGAGTGAAACGTCCCCGTGTTTCCCAGAATCAGGAGTGTTTTGCATCAAGTGAATTCCCAGCTGACAGAAACTACGTCTGTACAGCTTTAATTAGGTTTCAGGTTTTAGTTCTAGTTTATTTAGTTTTCATTCATTTAGTACTTCAATTTAAAGTAAATGAAATTGAGAAAGTCTTGGCAACTTGCTGAAATAAAATATGTTTTTAATGTTTATTAATTATTTATTCTAAGGTAATGAAAATGCTTGTTTTATGGTTTTAGTTTTAGTTTTAGTTAGTGTGTGTATGTGTGGTCGTGATGTACTCATAATGAATGTGTATTTTACATCAAGGTGAAATTCCTGCTTGAAAGAAACTTCCCCGTCATGAATGAGGCCGAGAATGTGAAGCACGAGACTCACGTCCAGATCCTCTGAACAGGAAGTGTGTTCTACATGTTTTACGTTGTGTGAAGGAATGTTTATGAGTGTTATAAAAACACACACACACACAGTGAGTCAACAACACAATCTCTGAGCTAGTTTACTCGAGTTAACCAGAGATCTGATCTGTCACTCCTGAGGCGTCTCAGGCATGCACAGGTTTCCAAACACTGACCTCTGACCTCACAGTATCTGATCCTGATGAATGACAGAACTATTGTTGTGATTACAGGAATGTCTTTACTGTTTGAAGTCTATTTTTCGTCACTGAACTCGTCATCATCAGAGCGGTTGTGCTCAAATCTCTGCTGCGCTGTGACGGCTACATGAATTACAACAGATTACGTTCAGATGAATTATGAGCTGGATAAGAATCATCACGGTCAGTGACTGTGAGAATGGCTCTTCACGGTCTGTGCATTAAGATACTGCTGTCAGATGAGCTCATATAGATCCATATGGTTCTAATCAACAAACAAAATAAATAAATGAGCAGCTCTCACAGTAGTGTGAACATAACATTTCACGTCATGATCAGCTCTGTGACTCTACTGCCCTCTACTGGAGCTCAGGATGAACTGCACTTCTGAGACAAAGCAAATATAATACACATAATGTATTGTAATATAATGTAATGTGATATAATATAATGTAATGTAATTTAATATAATGTAATATAATGTAATGCAATGTGATAATGTAATATATAATGCAGTGTGATATAATGCAATATAATATAATGTAATGTGACATAATGCAATATATAATGTAATGTAATTGTCACAGTTCCCTCATCTCCTGAACTCCATTTCCCATAATCCTCCTGTTCTCCACACCTGCACTCACTTCCCTCGTCATCTCCCCATCATCACAGATCATCCTCACCTGGACCTCCTCGTCAGCACTCCCTATATATATGGACTCACTCCCTTCACTCCTTGTCCATTCTCTGTTGTGTTTATGGTGTATTATGTGTTACGCTGTTCTATATTCATTAAAGTCTATTGTTTGTGGATCTCCGTGAATGCTTCATCTCTCCAGCACATACCCACCGTAACAGTAATGTGATATAATGTCATTATAATATAATATAATGTAATGTGACAATGTAATGTAATATAATATAATATAGTGTAATTGTCACGGATCCCTTGTCCCCAGAACTCCATTTCCCATGATCCTTGTGTTTCTTCACCTGCACTCACTTCCCTCCTCAGCTCCTCATCATCACTCATCACCTGCACCTGGACTCCATCATCAGCACTGCCTTTATCATGGACTCACTCCCTTCACTCCCTGTCCGATCTTGTTGTGTGTTAGATTTGTGTTGCTTGTAATCTCCTGTGTTCTTTATTAAAATCCCGCTATTGTGGAAGTCCGTGTTCGCCTCGTCTCTCCTACTACAGCCACACGTAACAGTAATATGATATAATATAATGTAATGTGATATAATATAATATAATGCAATGTAATGTGACAATGTAATATATAATGCAATGTAATGTAATATGATATAATATATAATATAATACAATGTAATGTAATTTAATATAATGTCATATAATGTAATGCAATGTGATAATGTAATATATAGTGCAATGTGATAAAATGCAATATAATGTAATGTGACAATGCAATATGTAATGTAATATGATATTATATAATGTAATGTGATGTAATGTAATATAATATAATGTAATGTGATATGATATAATATAATATAACATAATATAATATAATGCAATGTAATGTGACAATGTAATATATAATGCAATATAATATAATACAATATAATATAATGCAATGTAATGTGACAATGTAATATATAATGCAATATAATATAATATAATATAATGTGATATAATGTAATATAATATAATATAATATAATGTGATACAATGTAATACAATATAATATAATATAATGTAACGTGATATAATGTAATATAATATGATATAATGTAATATAATATAATATAATATAATGTGATATAATGTAATACAATATAATACAATATAATGTAACGTGATATAATATAATATAATATAATATAATGTGATATAATGTAATACAATATAATACAATATAATGTAACGTGATATAATATAATATAATATAATATAATGTGATATAATGTAATACAATATAATATAATATAATATAATATAATATAATGTGATATAATGTAATACAATATAATATAATATAATGTAATGTGATATAATGTAATATACAAACCCGATTCCAAAAAAGTTGGGACACTGTACAAATTGTGAATAAAAACAGAATGCAATGATGTGGAAGTTTCAAATTTCCATATTTTATTCAGAATACAACATAGATGACATATCAAATGTTTAAACTGAGAAAATTTATCATTTTAAGGAAAAAATAGTTGATTTTAAATTTCATGGCATCAGCACATCTCAAAAAAGTTGGGACAGGCCATGTTTACCACTGTGTGGCATCCCCTCTTCTTTATATAACAGTCTGCAAACGTCTGGGGACTGAGGAGACAAGTTGCTCAAGTTTAGGAATAGGAATGTTGTCCCATTCTTGTCTAATACAGGCTTCTAGTTGCTCAACTGTCTTAGGTCTTCTTTGTCGCATCTTCCTCTTTATGATGCACCAAATGTTTTCTATGGGTGAAAGATCTGGACTGCAGGCTGGCCATTTCAGTACCCGGATCCTTCTTCTACGCAGCCATGATGTTGTAATTGATGCAGTATGTAGTCTGGCATTGTCATGTTGGAAAATGCAAGGTCTTCCCTGAAAGAGACGACGTCTGGATGGGAGCATATGTTGTTCTAGAACTTGGATATACCTTTCAGCATTGATGGTGCCTTTCCAGATGTGTAAGCTGCCCATGCCACACGCACTCATGCAACTCCATACCATCAGAGATGCAGGCTTCTGAACTGAGCGCTGATAACAACTTGGGTTGTCCTTGTCCTCTTTAGTCCGGATGACGTGGCATCCCAGTTTTCAAAAAGAACTTCAAATTTTGACTCGTCTGACCACAGAACAGTTTTCCACTTTGCCACAGTCCATTTTAAATGATCCTTGGCCCAGAGAAAACGCCTGCGCTTCTGGATCATGTTTAGATATGGCTTCTTTTTTGACCTATAGAGTTTTAGCTGGCAACGGCGAATGGCACGGTGGATTGTGTTCACCGACAATGTTTTCTGGAAGTATTCCTGAGCCCATGTTGTGATTTCCATTACAGTAGCATTCCTGTATGTGATGCAGTGCAGTCTAAAGATGAATGTTTGGATGATATTATGCACTGTAGATGATGATAACTTCAAACTCTTTGCAATTTTTCTCTGAGAAACTCCTTTCTGATATTGCTCCACTATTTTTGGCCGCAGCATTGGGGAATTGGTGATCCTCTGCCCATCTTGACTTCTGAGAGACACTGCCACTCTGAGAGGCTCTTTTTATACCCAATCATGTTGCCAATCGACCTAATAAGTTGCAAATTGGTCCTCCAGCTGTTCCTTATATGTACATTTAACTTTTCCGGCCTCTTATTGCTACCTGTCCCAACTTTTTTGGAATGTGTAGCTCTCATGAAATCCAAAATGAGCCAAAATTTGGCAAGACATTTCAAAATGTCTCAGTTTCAACATTTGATATGTTATCTATATTCTATTGTGAATAAAATACAAGTTTATGAGATTTGTAAATTATTGCATTCCTTTTTTATTCACAATTTGTACAGTGTCCCAACTTTTTTGGAATTGGGTTTGTATATAATGTTATATAATATGATGTAATGTGATATAATATAATATATAATGTAATGTAATGTAATATATGATGTAATGTGATATAATGATAAAATGTGATATAACATGATGTAATGTAATATAGAATAGTATTGTAAAGTAATAATATAAAATAATATAATATAATTAATATAATAATACATTCATTACATGCACAAGATGAAAAAGATTCTGTGATATCTGTAATATCATTATGGAGAATATGCCACAAACATGAAGATATTTATGATGCACTTATGCATTAACAGATGCCTCAACTGTTTAACATTATCTTCTTATTACTATTATAATAATTCAGAGTAATAGGAATCATGAAGAAATGTTACAATAAATTGTTATATTTAATTGTTAATATTAAGAAAGTTCACAATTTCTGAGGGAAAAACATGTAGTTTGTGGCAAATATAAGCCCTGCTTGACACTGTGACTTCATCATCCATCAGTTTCAGTTCAGAATATTCCAGATTCACTTTATTCATATTGAAACCATAAATAATAGAAATGATGAGTTGTCTTGGTCATGTGGTTCTTGTCTATATGTGACACCTGTCTAGTCCTCCAGCAGAGGGCTGAGGCTCTGCTGCGCATGCGCACTCGTCAGTGCTGTCACCGCGTCTGTCGGATCTCTCAGGCTCGTGCTGGTAAGAAATCTTCATTAAATGAGGCAGAGTTTGTGCTCTTGTGTTTAATTCGCTTCACGGATGTGAGATTGTGTCGTTCAGGACTGTGATGTGTGTGTCGTTTCGGCGCAGCTGCAGTCGTGTGTGTGTGTTTGTGTGTGTTTGTGTTAATGCTGTTCGGCTAATCTGTGTGTTTCTGCTGTTTAAAGCCAGTCCAGATGAACACGTATCGCTCGTGTGTGTTTGATGTGTGTTAGATGTGTTACAGTGTTTCCCGTCAGACGCGCGCGAGTGTTACATTGTAGCAGCAGTTCGAGCTCTCATCTAATTCTCTCCTCTCTCTCTCACTCTGTCATCACGTTTATTTACTTGTTTGTGTGGTGAAGTCGCCATTTTCCTAGTCTCATCATGGATGTTTGACTTTATGAGTTGATACAGAATTAGATGAGATTCATATCAAACACTGATCTGAAGGAATCATTCAGAGCTGCTGCACCTGTTGAATTTCACTTTTACTTCTGTTCTGAACTGCTTACTTGTGTCAGTTTGCTATATGGAGTAATAAAAGAGTTCATTGTACAAAAATTACTTTGCGTAGCTTTAGTTTATTGTTTCCCTCCTGGAGTGTTTGATTCTAAATCGGTGCATGATGCGTTTTGATGCTTTCAGCAGCAAATAATCGAAAAGAAATGAAGGAAAACGTTCCAGGATTTTTCTCCATATAGTGGACTTCACTGGGGTTCAACGGGTTGAAGGTCCAAATGTCAGTTTCAGTGCAGCTTCAAAGAGCTCTACATGATCCCAGACGAGGAATAAGAGTCTTATCTTCTAAAGGAAATAAACATTATACACTTTTTAACCACAAATGCTCGTCTTGCACTGCTCTGTGATGCTCCACACATGACGTAATCATGTTGGAAAGATCACGCGTCACAGGAGGAAGTACCGATCCAGTGTTTACAAAGTGAACGACAAACGGCCTTTACGAAAAAAGGTAAAACAATGATGTTGGACGATTTGGAGGAGAAAATGAGATGTAGTTTTACCGCGGTACTTCCTCCTGTGACGCGTGATCTTTCCAACATGATTACGTCATGCGTGGAGCATCACAGAGCAGTGCAAGATGAGCATTTGTGGTTAAAAAGTGTATAATGTTTATTTCTTTAGAAGATAAGACTCTTATTCCTCGTCTGGGATCATGTAGAGCTCTTTGAAGCTGCACTGAAACTGACATTTGGACCTTCAACCCGTTGAACCTCAGTGAAGTCCACTATATGGAGAAAAATCCTGGAATGTTTTCCTTCATTTCTTTTTCACTGAAGAAAGAAACACATGAACATCTTGGATGACATGGAGGAGAGTGAATTATTAGGGCTGGGTAAAAAAATATCGATTTCTCGATTTTAATCGATTCTCATTTTTACGAACCGATATTGATTCTTAAATCCCAAGAATCGATTAGTCTAGTCTGTTTTCAGTTGATGAATGAGCAGAATATGTAGCTCCTCCCATCCAATAAATCACAATAATCTTTGTTACTTTTGATATGAAGCAAAGTCTCAGATTTCAAATGACGTCCATCTTATTATGAGATTCAAAAATAAATACCGTTTTGGCGCTGTTTAATGTGGCGTGACAGATCGCTTTAGCGCCTCAGTTAAAGAGAAGCATGTGATCATCCTCTCCTCCGCTTTAATACCAGTTACAGCGAAATAAACATGCATGAACATCTGAAGGTATGTTAAAATATACAGTACAACTTACTGAAATCCGTATCATGTCTCGTGTAATCGCTCAATCAGTGCTTCAACCTCGGAAAGACTCAATAAAACTTAAACAATGTCACGTGACGTCACATTTACCTCAGAAAAACATATTCAGTGACCATAAACTCATTAGTCAGCTAGAAAAGTGAACTCTAGAAAGATAAATATAGCTATGCACCGTTACATATTCATTATCATTTATATGTTCTTCAATATTTAATGCATGTTTGAATAAATCAGCTGTGATTTAAATATTTATATTAAAAAAAACGAATTGGAGTAGAAATATGATTATGTAATTCTAAACTTTATTTATAATAAAAACATAGAGTGTAATTTAAGCGTTTGTGTATAAATAAGTTAATTTAACCTTCAGTATTATTATAGTAGCACCAGCTGACTCTCATGTGTAGTTTACAGCATTAGTGGAGAGATTTTTCCTCTAGAAAATTTGCCATGTGCTGAAACTAAAATACTACATCCAAAAGAATCGAATCGAATCGAAAGCATGTGAATAATAATTGAATCGTGAAAACTGTCAATACCCAGCCCTATAAATTATCAGGAAATTTTCATTCAGAAGTGAACTAGTTCATTATAATAATTAAAGAATGATTCAGTAGTTTTAGATGAAGTACATGATGACTGCAGAAACGTCACTTTCTCCAGGGATCCTCTTTAAGCAGATGTCAGTGGTCACAGGAACAGAAAGCTGCTAAAAGTGCATTTAAATAAAACGCCGCAGCTGTGAGGCTTGCTTTAGTTAACTGGTTTGTGGATTGGGTGTAATGGTTATTTATGTAGATCAGCAGCTCTGTGAGGTTTCCCTGTTTCAAGTGTTTTATCATTGGATTTTCCCACTTCACACACACACACACACACACATGATGGCAGATAGCACTGCTGGTCTCTGATGTCTGTCTGGATTTGAGTGCAGGAAGTTGTTTACATGTTTCCTGCTGAATGGCTGTCACACATCACTTCCTGCTCAGCGTTTATAAGCCTGTTCTGTAGAGCAGCAACACTCGCTTGTGTCTCGTTCCGACATCTGCTCATCTCGATATATATATATAAATGTGTTTATATAGTCTTTGCTATACATGTTTAACTTTCTGATGGAGAAAAACGCTGTTGTTGCACTTGTTTTTCTTTTTCTGTAAAGATGAACGCTACACAAATGCTGGGTTAAAAATGGACAAACCCAGCGATTGGGTTAAATGTTTGAGTAACATGCTGGGTAGTTTTATTAAACTCAACTATTGTTTAAAAATTAATGTGTTTCTTGCTTAAAATGAACCCAAAATATGTTGGAAATTAAAAATCAGACACATAATTACTAGAGGCATTTATTGAGAACGTTTATTATTAAGCAATTTAATAAGTGTTTATTGTTTTAATTATTATTCATTAAAATTATTAATGAATGTTCAATTATCAAACAGTAATAAATGATAATTTCCAACCTATTTTGGGTTCATTTTAAGCAAGAAATACAGTAATTTTTAAACAAAACTACCCAGCAGATTATTCAAACATTTAACCCAACTTGGGTTGTTTTTATCCCAGCACTTTTTATTGTGCAAATAACCGTGAATTGAAAAGTTTAACGTTTTGGTGACACTTTATATTAAGGTTTCACAATGAAAAATACTTCTGCCACATTTATTAATCTTAGTTTGAACATTTATTAATGCATTATTAAAATCAAACATTGTCTGCTAATATTATTTAATGAACTTCAGCTGATATTAACTAACAGTTGCATTTTTATTAATTAACATTAACAAAGATTAATTAATGCAGTGTAAAGTGTCACCAAATTTTTATTATTATTAAGTAAAAATCTTTTAGGTTTTATGTTCCATAAAAACTGTTAATAATGATTGTTTTTAAGTAAGAAACATAAATCCAAGGCTGAGATGAAGTTCATGCAGGATTATATGAGACACAAAACTAAAAGAATCACACATTAAAAAAGGATTTAGTTTGTGTTTTAAATCTTGCATGAGTTACAGTAGAGTTTGATTGACACACAGACTTTGTTTCTGCTTATCAAAGCTGATAATCAGTTTATTTGAAGTGCTCTTCTGAATGCGTTCGGTTATTTATCATTGATCGTTATGCAGCCGAATGTTGTAAAGGTTTATTTGTTGATATGAACAGAGATTCATGTTAATCTTGAGTTGTTTGTTTTCATTTTTCTCTTGTTTCAGACCTTCATAAATGCTCGAATGTGTTTTTATGTTTTGCAGATTCGCGTGTGATCTGTGGTTTGTGCTTTGCTTCATTTTGTAGGTTAAATCTGAATTAATTTCTTCCGTTTCATCTGAAGATAAGAGCTTGTTTTTTCTGCCTCGTCAGTACTTTAGTGTGTTTATTACGATCATCATTGTGTGTTTAAATAGTTCTGCAGGTGTAGAAAGTCATTAAAATCACATAAAAGCAGACCGGAGCTGTTCTGATGATTCTAACGCTCGTGTCTAGACGTGTGCTTAAACCTTTACCTACAGACAGAAAACACCTGAAGGGCTTTCCTTAGAAGAATCGTTCGGTCAGAAGTTAAAAAATATGCCATTTCCTGTCTCTCTCGTCGCTCCAAACTGTTTAAAGAAGAAAGATTAATAACGGCAGTCCATATCTTTATTTTAAGCATTAGAGTTCATTAAACAGTGAGTTGAATGTGTGAGTGAATCAACCAATTCAGAAAGGTCTGAATCCAAAGATTGTTTTGTTCATAAATCAGACAAACTGACTCTGTTTTTCACATAAAGTGTCACATGATCTTGAAATGAGTCATTTGGACTTCTGTTATGGTGTTTTTCTGGAGCTTATTGTAATTTTTTGGGAGTTTATTGTATTTGTGTGACCGGCACGTTCTTTAAAACTTCTCCTTTCCTCTGAAGAAAGTCAGAATGACATGAAGACGAGTAAATGATGATGATTTTTGAGCGAACAGACTCTTTGATCTCAGTCAGATCTGTTGTTTTGTTGAGTCAGAATGTGCTTTCGTTCGTGTGTTTGAGCGTCTGTCAGAGAAACGCGCTCGTCTGAAGGGCGAAGGCTCGGAGAATGACTGATTCACACCACAGCGTTTCCATTGTTTGAGATTTCAATGGGAGGAAAGCAAAGCATAGACTGTGTGTGACAGAAATATCAGAGAAGCCGTCCAGCTCTGTGTTTCCCTGAAGGGACTTTTGCTGTGAGAGTGAAGGATGCTGGGAGATTCTCTGTTAGACAGGGATTATATCAGATTCTGGGAAGATGGTGGTCACTGTTTCCATGCAGAGGAAGTTAGATGTTCAAGCTTTGGGATGTTATTTTAGTTTTATTATAGTTTTGTTTAGAGATGCATGATTAAAAGATTTCTATCGTGTCAAACACACAGTATCATTATTTCTTTCTTGCAATAATTCATGTTATTACAAAAGTACTGGGATGAAAGTTTATAGTTTAGATATAAACACTGATGTCTACGGTAGCGACCGAAATAGAGTAAATCACTTTTATCCAGTAATGAAACGAGTGAAGTCTTTATGAGTGAGTCACTGAATCATTCGTTCAAGATATTCGTTCAGAAATGGCGATTCATCCAGTAATGAAACGAGTGAAGTCTTTATGAGTGAGTCATTGAATCATTCGTTCAAGATATTCGTTCAGAAATGGCGATTCATCCAGTAATGAAACGAGTGAAGTCTTTATGAGTGAGTCACTGAATCATTCGTTCAAGAGATTTATTCAAAAACGGCGATTCATCCAGTAATGAAACGAGTGAAGTCTTTATGAGTGAGTCATTGAATCATTCATTCAGGAGATTTGTTCAGAAACGGCGGTTCATCCAGTAATGAAACGAGTGAAGACTTTATGAGTGAGTCATTGAATCATTCATTCAAGAGATTTCTTCAGAAACGCTGATTCATCTAGTAATGAAACAAGTGAAGTCTTTATGAGTGAGTCACTGAATCATTCGTTCAAGAGATTTGTTCAGAAACGCTGATTCATCCAGTAATGAAACGAGTGAAGTCTTTATGAGTGAGTCATTGAATCATTAATTCAAGAGATTTGTTCAGAAATGCTGATTCATCTAGTAATGAAACAAGTGAAATCTTTGAGTGAGTCATTGAATCATTCGTTCAAGAGATTTGTTCAGAAACGCTGATTCATCCAGTAATGAAACGAGTGAAGTCTTTATGAGTGAGTCATTGAATCATTAATTCAAGAGATTTGTTCAGAAATGCTGATTCATCTAGTAATGAAACAAGTGAAATCTTTGAGTGAGTCATTGAATCATTCGTTCAAGAGATTTGTTCAGAAACGGCGATTCATCCAGTAATGAAACGAGTGAAGTCTTTATGAGTGAGTCATTGAATCATTCGTTCAAGAGATTTGTTCAGAAACGCTGATTCATCCAGTAATGAAACGAGTGAAGTCTTTATGAGTGAGTCATTGAATCATTAATTCAAGAGATTTGTTCAGAAATGCTGATTCATCTAGTAATGAAACAAGTGAAATCTTTGAGTGAGTCACTGAATCATTCGTTCAAGAGATTCGTTCAGAAACGGCGATTCGTCCAGTAATGAAACGAGTGAAGTCTTTATGAGTGAGTCATTGAATCATTCATTCAAGAGATTTGTTCAGAAATGCTGATTCATCTAGTAATGAAACAAGTGAAATCTTTGAGTGAGTCATTGAATCATTCGTTCAAGAGATTTGTTCAGAAACGGCGATTCATCCAGTAATGAAACGAGTGAAGTCTTTATGAGTGAGTCATTGAATCATTCGTTCAAGAGATTTGTTCAGAAACGCTGATTCATCCAGTAATGAAACGAGTGAAGTCTTTATGAGTGAGTCATTGAATCATTAATTCAAGAGATTTGTTCAGAAATGCTGATTCATCTAGTAATGAAACAAGTGAAATCTTTGAGTGAGTCACTGAATCATTCGTTCAAGAGATTTGTTCAGAAACGGCGATTCGTCCAGTAATGAAACGAGTGAAGTCTTTATGAGTGAGTCATTGAATCATTCATTCAAGAGATTTGTTCAGAAACGGCGATTCGTCCAGTAATGAAACGAGTGAAGTCTTTATGAGTGAGTCATTGAATCATTCATTCAAGAGATTTGTTCAGAAACGGCGATTCATTCAGTAATGAAATGAGTGAAGTCTTTATGAGTGAGTCATTGAATCATTCATTCAAGAGATTTGTTCAGAAACACTGATTCATCTAGTAATGAAACAAGTGAAATCTTTATGAGTGAATCACTGAATCATTCGTTCAAGAGATTTGCTCAGAAACGGCGATTCATCCAGTAATGAAACGAGTGAAGTCTTTATGCGTGAGTCATTGAATCATTCATTCAAGAGATTTGTTCAGAAATGGTGATTCATCCAGTAATGAAACGAGTGAAGTCTTTATGCGTGAGTCATTGAATCATTCATTCAAGAGATTTGTTCAAAAGCACTTAATTTTGTTTTTGATGACTAACTTTTTACAAATTTTTTGTCATTTTGTTATGTGCTTTTGTCATTTTATTAGTTTTTTTTATTTTAAATATTAGTATTTAAGTTATTTCAGTTTTAGTTTTATTTATTTCCAGCTAATAATTTTAATGCTTCAATTTAAACTTATTTAATTTCAGGCAACATTTCTAATTGTTTTTCAACTAATATTTATATTTTATTTTATTTCTGCTATATTTTAGTTTGCGGTGCATCAGATTTAATGCTGGCTTTATTCGTCTTAGTTTATTGTTTTATTGATGTCCGCTCCTCATGGGTGTTTACTGATTTATTTATTCATGATTTATTTTTTAAAGCCCCTCTGCCTTTGCGTTTTTGTGCAGTAACATTTTGACGCTGAATAATTCATGTTTCTCTCTGCGGTCTCGACACACACTAAAACACATCGGTTTAGTAATTGAAGTTTCTGCAGGAAATAATAACAGCTGAAATAAAAAACTGTCCAGAAGTCTTTGTGATCTGGACATGAACGTGAGAATCAGAAGCTGAACTGATGCTGCGTTACATCATGTGATCTGTCAGCGGATTCACGCGGCCTGTCAGTCATGTGATCTGATCTGTGAAGAACACTCGTCAGGTGACAGATTCACCACTGTTACTGTCATGTTGATGTTAGCAGATATCAGTCAGATGATTGTTTATGTCCGCAGGGGTCCGGCCTCCACTAGGGGGCCTCAGCACCCTTCCTCAAAATGAATTAAAATGAACTTAAAATGACAAAACAAGACATAAACATATACAGCAGCAGTCAAAAGTGACGTCCGGCCTAAGAAAATTGACATCTTCACCTTTTATCCAAATATTATTAAAGATTTTGTAGTCATATTGCGTAGTCAAATAATGTTATTTATGATTATGCAATGAAACATGACAAATTGTACGACATAAATTTTGTCCAGACTGTCATACAAAGAAATTCTGAACATGCAAAAACAAGAGAGAAGCAAAGAAATATTAATAACTGATTATTATTTGCTTTTTTTCTGTCAGCTTTTAGTTTTTCTGTGCATTATTTTGCATAGTAAAATAAAACCTGTATCTGTACTTTGACTTTTTTTTTTTTTGCCAAAACTCGAACCAAGTTTAGTCTTTGTTCTTCCTTCAAATTTAAAATATTTTTAAAAATATAAAATATTTTCCTTCTATTTTGCTGGTTTAATCAAACTTGTAAGGTCAAAAAAAAAAAAAAAAAAAAAAAAATATATATATATATATATATATATATATATATATATATATATATATATATATATATATATATATATATATATATATATATATATATATATATTTTTTTTTTTTTTTTTTTTTTTTTTTTTGACCTTACAAGTTTGATATATATATATAAAAGTATAATATTATTATACTATATTTATGTATAGTTCTTTATATAGTATATTTGTTTATAATATATTATATTTAAAAGTTTTTATATATTAATTATACTTGTTACATTATATTTAAAAGCGTTTTTATATTAAATTTTAAAAGTGTGTTTTATAGACCTTTAAAATCAAAAAATTATTTTTAATAATTATATGCAGAAAATCTGGCACATCAAGTAAATTCAGTGGTTAAAAAGAGCAGAAAATTAAAACAAACCACAGTGAATCAGACTAACGATCCGCTCTTGGTTTGGTGTGTTTCGTCAGCTTGTTAATCATAATCAGTGCGTTTAAACCGGCTGGATCTGTTCATAGCCGCAGTGATTCATTATCTCATCAATCCGTGTGAATCACCTCGTGTTTTTATTCTCCAAAATCTCCCGTTCCTCATCAGGGACTTTCTGAAGCGCTTCGATAACATCCTCAATCTCCTCTGAACACTTTCCCTCTCATTCGGTCTTCAGTGTTTGTAGGGCTGAGCGTGTTTCTCTATTCCATTTGATTTCGATTCAGTTCTGATTCGATGTTGATTCATTTGGAGATATATCAGGTACGGTACATGTCCATTTTTCTCTCTGAAGTTCTGAACTAATGCTGTAAACCTGTTAAAACGAACGACTGATTTGTACAAACATTTAATTAATGACACAAAAGGCAGTTTTAAGAGACACAAAAACACATTTATTGACTGAATTTTGTGATAAATCTGACAGAATCTGAAAGCTGACACTGTTTCATATCAGAAGTATCAAAGAGTATTATTGGATGGCAGAAGTTTAAAAGATCAGATTTGCGTGTTTTGTCACAGCGTGTGGTTCTTCTGGATGTGAGAGATTGAGACGGTTATTTCCACAGATGTCAGAATCGTCTGTTTATGATCCGCTCGTGTTTCATTGCTCTGATGGAAGGATGAGTCTGAAACTGCAGTAATCTGATGTTGATGGTCTCTTTCAGGTCCTGTGAATGTGTGGACAGATGAAGCATGTGTTTGTGTCGGACGCTCGCGGGATGAAACCCTGACCGGATATCAGCCGGTCAGTTGAACTGTTCATTCTGTTAAATGTCATAGTTTTTAACTGAGAGATTCAGCAGCTGTGAAGATGATGAAGATGATGATGATGATGCTCTTTTATATGTTATGAAATATTAACAGCTGTCAGAAGTGATTCATCACAGCCAGAGATCATGTTTATGATGTCACTTCATCAGTCGTGGGTTAAAAAGTCAAGCTGAAATTATGAAATGTCTCAGTGCAGTTATCAGATCACAGGCTGTGATTTATCAGAGTAAATAATAAATGCACAAAGTGTTTTATGTTGTAACATGGGTTGATAAAACATTAATATAAATGTTTAACATAAATTATGTGTAGAAATTTGTTGTCAACAAAAGAAACTTGAAGGTCTGATTTCTGGCTGATTTCTGACACAATACATGGTTTAATGTTTGAAAATAAAAAATTAAAGACATAAATATTAGTAGATGTACTGTAAAATAAATGAATATATAAATATGAATATATAAATATATATATTTGATAAAAGTTTAATAATTAACATCACTGTATCTCACTGTTAGTCATTTCTAACGTAAAACAGTTACGTTATATATATATATATATACACAGTACAGTCCAAAAGTTTGGAACCACTAAGATTTTTAATGTTTTTAAAAGAAGTTTCGTCTGCTCACCAAGGCTACATTTATTTAATTAAAAATACAGTAAAAACAGTAATATTGTGAAATATTATTACAATGTAAAATAACTGTGTACTATTTAAATATATTTGACAAAGTAATTTATTCTTGTGATCAAAGCTGAATTTTCAGCATCATTACTCCAGTCTTCAGTGTCACATGATCCTTCAGAAATCATTGTAATATGCTGATCTGCTGCTCAATAAACATTTATGATTATTTTCAATGTTGAAAACAGTTGTGTACTTTTTTTTCAGGATTCCTTGATGAATAGAAAGTTCAAAAGAACAGCATTTATCTGAAATACAAAGCTTCTGTAGCATTATACACTACCGTTCAAAAGTTTGGGGTCAGTAAGAATTTTTATTTTTATTTTTTTTGAAAAGAAATTAAAGAAATGAATACTTTTATTCAGCAAGGATGCATTAAATCAATCAAAAGTGGCAGTAAAGACATTTATAATGTTACAAAAGATTAGATTTCAGATAAACACTGTTCTTTTGAACTTTCTATTCATCAAATAATCCTGAAAAAAAATATTGTACACAAATATTTTGTACAATTGTACACATTAAATGTTTCTTGAGCAGCAGATCAGCATATTAGAATGATTTCTGAAGGATCATGTGACACTGAAGACTGGAGTAATGATGCTGAAAATTCAGCTTTGCATCACAGGAATAAATTACTTTGTCAAATATATTTAAATAGTACACAGTTATTTTAAATTGTAATAATATTTCACAATATTACTGTTTTTACTGTATTTTTAATTAAATGTAGCCTTGGTGAGCAGACGAAACTTCTTTTAAAAACATTAAAAATCTTTAACTGTACTGTGTGTATATATATATATATATATATATATATATATATATATATATATATATATATATATATATATATATATATATATATATATATATATATATATATATATATATATATATATATATAATATAGCATACATATATTACATACTCCGTTATATACTTTATATTACTATAGTAATATTTCTTATCTTGTTTAATATTTTATTTAGTAATAGTAATAATTACAAAAAAATGAGTCATGTGGTTTAACATATGGTTTAATGTTTGAAAATAAAAGAAAGACAGAAATATTAGATGTACTGTTAAAAAAAAAAAAAAAAAATATATATATATATATATATATATATATATAATTTTTTAAAAGTACATCTACTAATATTTGTCCTATTTTTTTAATTTCCATTTAATTTTTTAAATACTCATTTATATTACATTATAGCATTGATTTATCTTTTTGTTTATATATATATACTCAATTATTTATTTTATTTTACATTATAGTAATTTATTTTGTTTAATATTTTATTTATTTTTAATAATAAATAAAATATAAAAAAACAAATATAAAAAAAATCAATATGACTATCATTTTTATTAATGATATATAATCACAATATTATATATAATCAAATATAAAGCATATATATATATATATATATATATATATATATATATATATATATATAATATATATAATTAAATATTAAAATACATTTTATATATATATATATATATATATATATATATATATATATATTTTTTTTTTTTAATATTTAATAATATAATAATAATTAATTATATATAAATTAATATTAACATATAATATATATAAGTTTTTTGCAGTACATCTACTAATATTTGCCCTATTTTATTTTATTTCATTCATTTTTAAATACTCTATTTATATTACATTATAGCAGTAATATTTCTTATTTTGTCTTATATATTTATTTTTTATAATACCAAATTATTTATTCTATTTTACGTTACAATAGTAATTTATTTCAATATTTTATCTATTAATAACAGCACTAATAGTTAGAGTCATGTTGATTTTATAATCACAATATTAATCACATATAATCACAATTGCAATCGATGCTTTAGTTTTAATGTTGTGAGATAGTCAATGTCTAAACATTTAATATTTGACAACTGTTTTACATTAGAAATGACTAACAGTGATATAAAGTGATGTTAATTATTAAACTTTTATCAAATTTCACAGTTTTTATTAGAAATATGCTGTCATTTACACGAATCATAACTGAATGTGACAAGAAACGTTTTGAGTTTTCAGCATATTAGACATACGATAAGAGTGAATGTGTGCGTATTTTAAATTAAAATATTATTTGCAATTGCATCCAACCATAACCTAGACTCAGGCCTTGAGTTCAGCCCAAAAACAACCATCCAGCTGACCTCTTGTGTGTTGGATGTGACCTTAAACCATCTGATGTAAGATCAGGTCGTCCTCCAGGTGATAGTTGTGCGTCTCATGTGATCTTCAGTCAGCAGCAGCTCTTGATTCAGACTCACTGAGACTCTCTTTAGTGCTGGAAACTGTGTAATCCATCGCCGTCAGTCTGAACGGCCTCCTGGGAGATCCAGATCACTGCAGGCCAGCCGTAATGAGGAGTGAGACTGTTGAGTTAAATACAGCATACTGTTTCTGATCTTTAAAGGAGCCAAACAAGAACATTCTGTCCTGCAGCTCAAACCGTTCACACGTTTATTTCTTTAAAGAAATTAATACTTTTATTCATCAAGGACGCATTAAATTGATCAAAAGTGACAGTAGAAACATTTATAGTGTTTCTTGAGCAGCAAATCATCATATCAGAATGATTTCTGAAGGATCATGTGACTGAAGTCTGGAGTAATGATGCTGTAAATTCAGCTTTGATCACAGCAATAAATTACACTTTACTATATATTCACATAGAAAACAGCTATTATAAATTCTAATATTTTGTGATTTTTACTGTATTTTTAATCAAATAAATTCAGCTTTGATCACAGAAATAAATTACACTTTACTATATATTCACATAGAAAACAGCTGTTTTAAATTCTAATAATATTTAGTGATTTTTACTGTATTTATAATCATAAATTCAGCTTTGATCACAGCAATAAATTACACTTTACTATATATTCACATAGAAAACATCTGTTTTAAATTCTAATAATATTGTGTGATTTTTACTCTATTTTTAATCATAAATTCAGCTTTGATCACAGGAATAAATTACACTTTACTATTTATTCACATAGAAAACAGATATTTTAAATTCTAATAATATTTAGTGATTTTTGCTGTATTTTTTATCAAATAAATTCAGCTTTGATCACAGAAATAAATTACACTTTACTATATATTCACATAGAAAACATCTGTTTTAAATTCTAATAATATTTAGTGATTTTTACTGTATTTTTAATCAAATAAATTCAGCTTTGATCACAGGAATAAATTACACTTTACTATATATTCACATAGAAAACATCTGTTTTAAATTCTAATAATATTTAGTGATTTTTGCTGTATTTTTTATCAAATAAATTCAGCTTTGATCACAGAAATAAATTACACTTTACTATATATTCACATAGAAAACATCTGTTTTAAATTCTAATAATATTTAGTGATTTTTACTGTATTTTTAATCAAATAAATTCAGCTTTGATCACAGAAATAAATTACACTTTACTATATATTCACATAGAAAACAGCTGTTTTAAATTCTAATAATATTTAGTGATTTTTACTGTATTTATAATCATAAATTCAGCTTTGATCACAGCAATAAATTACACTTTACTATATATTCACATAGAAAACATCTGTTTTAAATTCTAATAATATTGTGTGATTTTTACTCTATTTTTAATCATAAATTCAGCTTTGATCACAGGAATAAATTACACTTTACTATTTATTCACATAGAAAACAGATATTTTAAATTCTAATAATATTTAGTGATTTTTGCTGTATTTTTTATCAAATAAATTCAGCTTTGATCACAGAAATAAATTACACTTTACTATATATTCACATAGAAAACATCTGTTTTAAATTCTAATAATATTTAGTGATTTTTACTGTATTTTTAATCAAATAAATTCAGCTTTGATCACAGGAATAAATTACACTTTACTATATATTCACATAGAAAACAGCTATTATAAATTGTAAAAATATTTCACATTTTTAGAGTATTTTGGATCAAATAAACGCAGAAGAGACTCTGAGTTCAATGCTCTGATCGTGAGGTTTGTTTGTGTCCGTAGAGTCGATCTCTAATGATGCAGAGTGACGACCGCAAGAGGAAGAAACACAGTTTGAACCCCAGAAGCGTATCAGACGAGTACAGCCTGCGTGTGAGTACCGTGACCTCTGACCTCAGCTCAGTTCCAGTGAATCAGTGACCAGACTTTCTGCTTCCTTCTCAGGAGCGACCGAAAGAAGACGCCGCGAAGATGAAGAATAAAGTCACTTCACAAGGTATACATACACACATTTAAGTATTTTGAGAGTGTAGGGATTGTGATTGGTGTGTTTTGCTTGTTTCAACTCTCTGATTGGTGGGATTTTCTGTACAGCATCATGGGTAATGTAGTTTTTCACTACAAATTGAACATGATTATTTGACAAAATCAGTTGAAATAATGTGTGATGATGGTTTCAAATAACATCGACTAACAGCCTCACAGTAGGATTGTCTTTAACAGTTTATAAGTTATCGTTAAATTCATTTCTCTGTGGAGAAAATGAATGAGTTTCGCTCTATTGCGGTCCATCACACACCACTGACAGCGTCGGTGTTTGTTTTGTGGAGCAGAAGCTGAATAACTGAGTGTGTTTGTCAGCAGTGAGCGGAAAGAAGAAGCCGTGGTCCTGGGATCAGTATCTGGAGGACGAGAGAGCAGAAGCCGCACCTCTGCAGCTCTTCACTGAGGTACAGCGTCTGATCTGGGGTCAGCTCTGATGATGATGATGAAGGTGTCATTAGACTGTGTTCACTCTTCAGTCTGAAACAATAATGTGTCTGTTAGAATATACTATTAAATTCAGATATGAAGGGCCTTATGATTTCTGGACGGGATCACAGATTTTAAATTACATAAAGTTATTAAATTGTTAAGGTTTTATGAATTCAATTGATTAGACATGCTTTTTGAGTATTAATATTTAATTAAGCCATTCAGAAAAACTTAAAATGGAAAGCACAGAATTTGGTAAAAATGTAACTGAATTTTGGGAAAAAATTAAATGGATTTCATAGAGTGCCAAAATAATTTTTTTTTATAAATTGTTGTTAAATATATATATAAAGCCTTAAAATTTAATTTTAGTTAAACTTTTAATAAATTGTTGTTAAATTGTATAATTTTTATGATTTCACTTAATTACACAAGCTTTTCAATTACTAAAATTTAATTTAAACATTAAAACACAATCCAAAAAAAATAAAACAGAGAATATGAAATTTTCGGAAAAAATAAAACCGATTTCGTAAAGTCATATAAATTTTTTTTTTTTGTTAACCTTTTAGTGAAATGTTGTTAAATTGTATAATTTTTATGATTTCAGTTAATTAGACAAGCTTTTTGATTACTAAAATTAATTTAAACATTAAAACACAATCCAGAAAAAAATGTAATGGAAAAAGCGAAATTTGGACAAAAATAAATAGAAAGGTTTTCAAAGGGCCCTAAAATGTTATTTTTATTAAACTTTCAATGAATTGTTGTTAAATTGTACAAGGTTCATGATTTCAATTAATTAGACATGCATTTTTATGACTAAAATTTCATTTAACCATTAAAACAATCCAGAAACAATAAAACAGATTTCATAAAGTCATATAAATTTTATTTTTGTTAAACTTTTAATAAATTGTTGTTAAATTGTATAATTTTTATGATTTCAGTTAATTAGACATGCTTTTTGATTACTAAAATTAATTTAAACATTAAAACACAATCCAGAAAAAAATGAAATGGAAAAAGCGGAATTTGGACAAAAATAAATAAAAAGGTTTTCAAAGGGCCCTAAAATGTTATTTTTATTAAACTTTTAATGAATTGTTGTTAAATTGTACAAGGTTCATGATTTCAATTAATTAGACATGCTTTTTGATTACTAAAATTCAGAAGAATTAACTGAAATAACTGAATTTGGGGAAAAAATTAAAACAGTTTGTAAAGCTCTAAAAATTTAATTTTTGTTAAACTTTTAATACATTGTTGTTCAGTTGTATAAGTTTCATGATTTAAATTATCTAGACATGCATTTTTATGACTAAAATTTCATTTAACCATTAAAACAATCCAGAAACAATAAAACAGATTTCATAAAGTCATATAAATTTTATTTTTGTTAAACTTTTAATAAATTGTTGTTAAATTCTATCATTTTTTTTATGATTTCAGTTGATTAGACATGCTTTTTGATTACTGAAATTTAATTTAAGCATTAAATTGCTTTCATAAGGCCCTAAAATGTTACTTTTATTAAACTTTAAATGAATTGTTGTTAAATTGTATAAGATTCATGATTTCAGTTAATGAGACATGCTTTATGATTACTAAAATGTAACTTTACAATTTTAAATACAATCCAGAAAAATTCAAAACAGAGTTTGGGGAAAAAGTAAAACAGTTCGTAAAGCTCTAAAAATGTAATTTTTGTTCAACTTTTAATATATTTTTGTTCAGCTGTATGCGATTTAAATGAATTAGACATGCTTTTTGATTACTAAAACACAATCCAGAAGCAATGACAGTTTTTATAGTGATGAACCAGCGGCTCGATATCAAGAACGCATTAAAGATTGAGCAGAATCAGTTTGTGTTAAATGTGTTCCTTTAGCGCATCACTTACTGTCCTGTGCTGGATCAAGAGCTAAAAATAACCCAACCTGTATGAACGCCTCCGCATGCGCTGATCACGTGACGCCAGAGCTGCATTGTTACACACTCACTCCAGATCCGGCAGGTCAGCAGGATTCTGTGATTAATGTTCGTGGAGCGACGCTGACTGCAGACGCTCCTGTGTGTGTGAAACAGCACTTCCAAACCTTTAACAGATTATTTCATCATGTTTCCTCACTTATGATGCTGAAGTTCTTGATTTGATTCGCAGTGATAAAAGTTTATACCTTGAATGGATAAAAGCATCTGCCAAATGCATTTAAATGTTATGGCTTTTTTATGATGTATTCCAAGTTAATTTCACAACTTTGTATGAAAACACAGCGAGACAGTCAGAAGAGAAACAGATCCAGGTCTCTCCGTCACACAGACGTGATTTACTCCAGCAGCTGGCAGCGTTCGTGTCTCCTGACTTTGAGCTCATAAAGCGCTGGTGTCCTCGTCTCTCGGCCCGTTTTGTTCCTGAAGGGATGCGACAGGAAATCTGCTCCCCTCGGAAACACACCAGACTGAAGACGTTCAGTGGTGTTGAAGCGTCAGGTTCTTCATGTCTCTGAACTCTTTGATTTGTGTTCTTCTAGTTCCAGGCGTTTCCGAACAGCAGGAGCGGATTTAAGGTCGGAATGAGGCTGGAAGGGATCGACCCGCTGCATCCGTCCATGTTCTGTGTGCTGTCTGTGGCCGAGGTCAGAAATACTCACTTTACTACACATGATACTTCAGAGTGCATGCATGAAATAAAAATTGCATGTCCTTTTTAATCATAAAATCACTTCATTTTTATACATTTTTCATGAAATAAGACAAGCATGACCTGAGGTCACATGCCGCGTTTCGGCACAGCGCCACCTAGTGGCTCAGAGATACAAAAAAATGTGTACTTTTGCTTATAACTTCTGAACAGTTTGTCCAAAAATCGCATGGATGGACCATTAAGTTTTTACTAGTGACTGTGTTGATGGTTTAGGATGGTTAGGGTTAGGATGGATGGATGTTTGGATGGATGGATGGATGTTTGGAAGGATGGATGGATGTTTGTTTGGATGGATGGATGTTTGAATGGATAGATGGATGTTTGGATGGATGGATGGATGGATGTTTGGATGGATGTTTGAATGGATGGACAGATGGATGTTTGATTGTTTGTTTGGATAAATGGATGTTTGAATGGATGGACGGATGGATGTTTGATTGTTTGTTTGGATAAATGGATGTTTGGATGGATGGATGGATGGATGTTTGAATGGATGGATGGATGATGGATGGATGTTTGGATGGATGGATGTTTGGATGGATGTTTGTTTGGATGGATGTTTGTTTGGATGGATGTTTGGATGGATGTTTGTTTGGATGGATGGATGTTTGAATGGATAGATGGATGTTTGGATGGATGTTTGTTTGAATGGATGTTTGTTTGGATGGATGTTTGTTTGAATGGATGGACGGATGGATGTTTGATTGTTTGTTTGGATAAATGGATGTTTGGATGGATGGATGGATGGATGTTTGAATGGATGGACGGATGGATGTTTGATTGTTTGTTTGGATAAATGGATGTTTGGATGGATGGATGGATGGATGTTTGAATGGATGGATGGATGATGGATGGATGTTTGGATGGATGGATGTTTGGATGGATGTTTGTTTGGATGGATGGATGATGGATGGATGTTTGGATGGATGTTTGTTTGGATGGATGGATGGATGTTTGGATGGATGTTTGGATGGATGTTTGTTTGGATGGATGGATGTTTGAATGGATAGATGGATGTTTGGATGGATGTTTGTTTGAATGGATGTTTTTTTGGATGGATGTTTGTTTGTTTGGATGGATGTTTGGATGGATGTTTGAATGGATGTTTGTTTGGATGGATGTTTGTTTGGATGGATGGATGATGGATGGATGTTTGGATGGATGTTTGTTTGGATGGATGGATGGATGTTTGGATGGATGTTTGGATGGATGTTTGGATGGATGTTTGTTTGGATGGATGGATGTTTGAATGGATGGACGGATGGATGTTTGATTGTTTGTTTGGATAAATGGATGTTTGGATGGATGGATGGATGGATGTTTGAATGGATGGATGGATGATGGATGGATGTTTGGATGGATGGATGTTTGGATGGATGTTTGTTTGGATGGATGGATGATGGATGGATGTTTGGATGGATGTTTGTTTGGATGGATGGATGGATGTTTGGATGGATGTTGATGGATGGATGTTTGTTTGGATGGATGGATGTTTGAATGGATAGATGGATGTTTGGATGGATGTTTGTTTGAATGGATGTTTTTTTGGATGGATGTTTGTTTGTTTGGATGGATGTTTGGATGGATGTTTGAATGGATGTTTGTTTGGATGGATGTTTGTTTGGATGGATGGATGATGGATGGATGTTTGGATGGATGTTTGTTTGGATGGATGGATGGATGTTTGGATGGATGTTTGGATGGATGTTTGGATGGATGTTTGTTTGGATGGATGGATGTTTGAATGGATAGATGGATGTTTGGATGGATGTTTGTTTGAATGGATGTTTGTTTGGATGGATGGATGTTTGTTTGTTTGGATGGATGTTTGGATGGATGTTTGTTTGGATGGATGTTTGTTTGAATGGATGTTTGTTTGGATGGATGTTTGTTTGGATGGATGTTTGGATGGATGTTTGTTTGGATGGATGTTTGAATGGATGTTTGTTTGGATGGATGTTTGGATGGATGTTTGAATGGATGGATGTTTGTTTGGATGGATGGATGTTTGAATGGATAAATGGATGTTTGAATGGATGTTTGTTTGAATGGATGGACGGATGGATGTTTGAATGGATGTTTGTTTGGATGGACGGATGGATGTTTGATTGTTTGTTTGGATAAATGGATGTTTGGATGGATGGATGGATGTTTGAATGGATAAATGGATGTTTGGATGGATGGATGGATGTTTGGATGGATGTTTGAATGGATGTTTGTTTGAATGGACGGATGGATGTTTGATTGTTTGTTTGGATAAATGGATGTTTGGATGGATGGATGGATGGATGGATGTATGTTTGTTTGGATATAGGTATTTTTGCTTATAACTTCTGAACGGTTTGTCCAAAAATCGGCACGTCATTCCTGAGTCGTATAATATCCAATTTTCCCATATCGGCTTCAGCCATTTTCAATTTAATAGTAAAAATGCTGTATTTAATGCCAAACTTCCTGTCCGCCATTTAGATTTTCTTTCGAAACCTATGTTTTCGAGCTCCTCTTAGACTGTTCATCCGATTTTCACCGCCGTATCATATTTAGACAGTGCCAACAAAAAATTATGCTTTTTTTTTTTTTCGATAGATGAAACCATTTTCGTATGCCGCAGCAAAATATTTGATGCCAAAATGACTCTTGAGGCTCCATATCTGCAATGTTTTGGCATATTGACACCAAAGTCATTGTCACCTCACTCTGACCATACCACATCAATTTTGTCACAGCGCCATCTATTGGTCAAAAATGATAAACCATTAAGTCTTTATTAGTGACTGTGTTTATGCTTTTTCAGTCATTTTGCTTAAATTCAACTTAATATGCTTTAATTTGCTCTTTGTTGCTGTCATTGTGATTCTAGCCATGTTTGGCCCCTTAACTGGTGCATGCAGCTATATTTTTAAGTTGAGATTACTGTTGATTTGCTTGTTGTTGAAGGTGATTGGCTTCCGTCTGCGTCTCCGTATCGACGGTTACTCCAGAGTGCTATGACTTCTGGGTAAACGCCGACTCTCCTGACATCAAACCAGCCGGATGGTGCGAGTCCACGGGACACAAACTTCATCCACCCAAAGGTTCGTTTAGAGTTTGATCTCCATCCTAAACACACCTGCTGAGATGTTTATTCAAAACATGTCATGTGTCTGATTTAACTTTTGTCCTGTGTAATAAATAAAGGATAGCTTTTTTCTCTTGATTAATTCATTTTATTTTTCATGCTGTCAGGTTACAAGCCAAACGAGTTTGACTGGGAGAAATATCTGGAAGCCTGTAACGCTCAAGCTGCACCAAAGAATCTCTTCAAATCCCAAAGCAGCGTAAATCCACCGACCTTCTCTTGATTGTGTTTTTCACGGCTCATGTAAACGTCTGAAACTGAAGGAGATCAGATGGAGTTAACCCGCTCTTTTCTCTTCACAGACTTCAAGCGCCGCGATGTTTGAAGTGGGCATGAAGCTGGAGGCGGTGGACCGGAAGAACCCGTGTCTGGTGTGTGTGGCCACCGTGGCGGACATCGTGGACAACCGATTCCTCGTTCATTTCGACAACTGGGACGACACGTATGACTACTGGTGAGTCGAGTCGGCTTTATTTCTATAAGGCTTTATACAATACAGATTGTTTCAAAGCAGCTTCACAGGAAAAATAACAGCGTTAATGTGTCAAAATTCATTAATTATGAAACAACATCAATTTAAGCTGTAAAGCAGCTTCAAAAAGACAGTAGTTTCATAATTCAGATCAATTCAGTTCAGGTCAATAACAGAATTGTTGTGAGAAATCATTAATAAAACTAAAGGCGGATGGATGGATGGATGGATGGATGGATGGATGGATGTTTGGATGGATGTTTGGATAGATGGATGTTTGGATGGATGTTTGGATGGATGTTTGTTTGGATGGATGGATGTTTGTTTGGATGGATGGATGTTTGGATGGATGGATGTTTGTTTGGATGGATGGATGTTTGGAGGATGTTTGTTTGGATGGATGTTTGGATGGATGGATGTATGGATGGATGTAGTGTTGTCAAAAGTACCGGTACTTCGATACCAAGTCGGTACTGAAATTTTGAAAATGTGACGATACCAGCATTTCTGTAGTACCGGTAGTACCGAGATTCCGGGTATATTCGGTACCCACTGATAGGGCTGTTGGCAGTATTTACTTGAATGTGACACGACTGAAGCACAAAGCTTTGTTTACAAAAGAAATAATAGGTTAGTAATTAAATGTGACATCGCAGCCATGGAAACATATTGGTTCGCGCCGAATGAGAGAGGTGCGTGAGTCCATAAATTTAAGCTTTGTATTCTGTTTTGAATCGCGATCCTTCACCTGATTTAATTCTGAGCAGAGAATTTAACAATATTCCATTAGTTATTCCACATGGAATCTCTGTTTCTTTTCCCAAATCTTCACTCATGCAGGGGATTATAAACGTTCTTTCGTTCGCATTTAGGCCTATTATAGGCTATTCACATTCTTTACTGTGGTAAAGTAGAAAAAACACCGTAGGACAGAAACCTTTTTGCTTGCACGTCAATTTTATTTAACACAGTTTGCGCTTATTATTAGACTTTATAAGGCGCGTCAAGTTTATTTGTATATATTGTGTTTCATACGCTGGTGATTTTTACTTTCGTTTTCTCTGACAGCGCAAAATCAAACATAGCCTGAATGTCTTGCCCCTGCGGAGGATAAAACTCGCTCTTCAGACCTTTTACAACAAGTGTCAGTTGCTTGTAACATCAGGAGTAATTGGATATTATAAAGGATGGTCTCTTTCCTGCTCTTGTCCCTATCCCTCTCAAAGCGCAGAGCGGTAGGCTATATCAAAGACTAAAATAACGGGACATTGCCTATATGACGCATCTTTGTTTGGAAATAAAAAACGATTTTTTTTAAAATAATATTTAACTTTCTTATTATTTAGGTTACCATTATTTACCGATATTTATTTCATAGATTTACAGGCTAGTATGTTGTTCACTGAGGAATAGCTAAAATAAACACGCACGTCTGTTACCCCTGTTGAAAAACGGATGCTGGTAAGGTAGGTTTTGAAGCTGGATGCTGTTTGATGGATTATGTGGTCCAGGACCAGCCAGCATGGACCAGCACTTGACCAGCACACACCAGCTCAAACCAGCATACCAGCATCATAACTTACCAGCATATGCTGTTTTTTCAACAGTCCAAAATGGATGTTTAAGCATTTATTTATTTTATATTTCAAAATTTCAAAAACGCTCCAAATCATATTTAATGTTTTTAAAATAGGCTATGTAAAATAGTTCCAACAGATTTTGCTGTGGTACCGAAATTGGTATCGAGAACCGTAAAATTTTCATGGTATGTACCGACTATGGAATTTTGGTACCGTGACAACACTAGATGGATGGATGGATGTTTGATGGATGTTTGGATGGTTTGGATGTTTTGATGGATGTTTGTTTGGATGTTTGGATGGATGGATGGATGTTTGGATGGATGGATGATGTTTGGATGGATGGATGTTTGGAGGATGTTTGTTTGGATGGATGTTTGGATGGATGGATGTTTGTTTGGATGGATGTATGGATGGATGGATGGATGTTTGTATGGATGGATGTTTGTTTGGATCTTTGTTTGTTTGGATGGATGGATGTTTGTTTGGATGGATGTTTGTTTGGATGGATGGATGTTTTGATGGATGTTTGTTTGGATGGATGGATGTATGGATGGATGGATGTATGGATGGATGATGTTTGGATGGATGGATGTTTGGATGGATGGATGTATGGATGGATGGATGTATGGATGGATGATGTTGGATGGATGGATGGATGTTTGGATGGATGGATGTTTGGATGGATGGATGGATGTTTGTTTGGTAGATAGATGGATGGATGGATGTTTGGATGGATGGATGGATGGATGGATGGATGTTTGTTTGGATGGATGGATGTTTGTTTGGATAGATGGATGTTTGGATGGATGGATGTTTGTTTGGATGGATGTTTGTTTGGATGGATGTTTGGATAGATGGATGTTTGTTTGGATGGATGGATGGATGGATGTTTGGATGGATGGATGGATGTTTGGATGGATGGATGTTTGTTTGGATGGATGTTTGGATGGATGGATGGATGTTTGTTTGGATAGATGGATGTTTGGATGGATGGATGTTTGTTTGGATGGATGTTTGTTTGGATGGATGGATGTTTGTGTTGGATGGATGGATTTGTTTGGATGTTTGTTTGGATAGATGGACGTTTGGATGTTTGGATGGATGTATGGATGGACAGATGGATGGATGATAGACTGATAGATTGATTTCCATCACATAACCATAACTATACTTTTTGTAATATTCTTTATTTTGTTATTTGTGTGAAATATTAATATACATTAACAATATGAAAAGTGGCCAAACAGGGCTGAATATGCAAAAACCCTAATGAAAATGAACATTCAATACATAAGAAGGGAAGAGATGAAAGAATGTAGAAAATGGTAGAAATAAATCATTTGCATAATGATGATTATTCATAGGAGGTGCAGGTTTGATGTACAGACGATTAATTAAAGCGTCTCTGATGTTCTGTGGATGTTTACTGGAGGTTGTGAATGTATTAGTGTAGTAACACATTAATATGCACTTCTGCTTATGTAACGTGTGTTTATAATGACTGATTGATTCCAGTCCAGTGATGCACGTCTGTGTTTTATATAATGCGCCACAATACTGCTGGGATTTGCTCATGAAAAGCCCTGGAGAGGAAGAGGAGGTAAAATTAGAGTCCATCCCACACAGTGAGACGCGTCCGTTCACAGAGCCGCTATAAATGGATTAGTGCAGAAACAACATGGAGTCTGTTCTGTGTGTTATTACTGTCTGTATCCAGCAGGAGAAGCTCTGACACAGATGCTGCACATTGAGCCAAGACCATTCAGGATGATTTAATGTATTGTTTGTCTTCTTATATCCGTGAAACAAGAAGCAAAGCCTCTGTTTTCACACACGCCTCGCATTATTGGTTGCACTGCAGAAGGTGATGTTGCTCCTCGGTGATGGATAATGTTTTATTTCCTCAGGTGTGATGCGAGCAGCCCTCATATTCACCCGGTGGGCTGGTGTCAGGATCACGGCCGGCCGCTCACTGCACCTCAGGGTGGGTATCAACCCCTACAGTGACCCCTAGAGGACGGGTGTGACACAATATTCCTCATTTAAATAATTCATACGCAGAATTAAGGGGCGGGGCCTGGTTGAGTTAGTAGTGAGTTGAAACTGGCGGTTATGGTTAAGGGGCGGGACATCACTGCTCCAGCTGACCAATCAGAGCACATTGTGCTTTTCAGAAGGAACATGACGGCACGTGCAACATCTGCAAAGTTACGACGCTCAAAGTTCAATGCAAAGAGAGATATTTTCTTTTACAGAAATCGCTTTTTAAGGATGGTAGGGACTACAACGCGCTTCTTTGCGGGTTGTGACATCACAAACCCTAAAATTTACATAAACCCCGCCCCCGAGAACACACAACAAAGGGGGCGGGGCCATGTTGGGCTGCTTTAGAGAAGAGGAAGAGTTGTTGTAGTAGAGTGTTGTTGACATGCCGTCATTTTACGCCAAACGAGGGTCAATTCAACACAAAAGATGAACATGACGGCACATGCTAGTGGATGAGTTGAATCAACTCCACAGCAACTACATCAATTTATCCACTAACCATTCAGAAACGTCTAAAAGTTGTAACTTCTTCCTGAGTCTCTCCATCAGTGTCGACTCCGGTTTGAACAATGTAAGGCTGAACACCGTCATCATTTTGGCTGCGTGAGATTCTCCAGCTTTGTTGTTGTTGAGCTGTTAAAGCTCCGCCCTCTTCTGGAAAGGGGGCAGGAGCAGCAGCTCATTTGCATTTAAAGGGACACACACAAAAACGGTGTGTTTTTGCTCACACCCAAATAGGAGCAAATTTGACAAGCTATAATAAATGATCTGTGGGGGATTTTGAGCTGAAACTTCACACACACATTCTGCAGACACCAGAGACTTATAATGCCCCTTTCACAAGATGTAATATAGGTCCCCTTTAAATGCACGCCATTAGGTGTCACTACAGGTGTGATTTGTGAGTATTTGTCTTTTAGGACACCCCAATCCAGAGCACTTCATCTGGGAGGATTACATGGAAGATACAGGCGCGTCTGCCGCTCCGAGTCAAGCCTTCTGTGTGGTGAGAGCGTGTTTCATAACCGTGTGACTGAAGAGTTGTGACTGCGTTCTGACCACCGTCGTGTTCCCGTAGAGACCGGCACACGGCTTCCAGCTGCACATGAAGTTGGAGGCGGTGGACAGACGGAACCCGATGCTGATCCGCGTGGCCACCATCACCGACACCGAAGACTACAGAGTCAAAGTGAGGAAGATCACTGAAGTCAGATATGTGTTGATTTATGAAACTTTTGATCAGTTTAATGTGTCCTTGATGAATAAAAGTATTCATTTCTTTTTTATGACCCCAAACAATCTATATTTATTACTTTTGGACTCATATTATCTACTAGTTTCTTTGTTGAAACTAAATAAGGTTTAAGAGAAACTCTTTATCGTGCTGGTGGTGGAATAAGGATCTCTCTCTTCCTTAGGTGCATTTTGACGGCTGGCATGAGAAGTTTGATTTCTGGGTGGATTCAGACCTGCCAGATCTTCATCCGGTGGGCTGGTGCTCCAGGACGGGTCACCCGCTAGAACCGCCGCTCGGTGAATTACTAGTTACACACTTTTGTTGCTTTAGCTGAAATCAGGCTTGTTTAGATTGTTTCAGCTAATGCACTCACACACACAGTGTGTGTGTGTGTGTGTGTGTGTGTGAGTGAGTCTGTTCCCATTATGCCACACAGATAGATCACATGATGAATTACTCGGCTGACCTGAGATGTGAAGTTTTACTGTGTTTAGTATGATATATGAAGCGTTATTATCATCCGTGTGTGTGTGTGAGGAACTGAAATAGCTGCTGGTTACTAGAATAACTCTGTAAAACATCATTTATTGCGTGTTTTGAGCATGTGTGGTGTTGTTGTTTTGAAGCATATGCAGGGCTTTCAGACGTAAAGAGCTCCGTGACGCAGGGCGTGTGTCCGACTCCGGGCTGCAGAGGAATCGGACACATCAAAGGAGCGAAATACACCGGACACCACAGGTGAGACTGACACCCAAAACAGTCATTCACATCAACATTTACTCACTCTCGTTCTGCGACTTACATTGCTTTCAAGCTATATACTTTATCAGTTCATGCATTTCCTGGGAATCGAACCTTGTGCCGTTGCAAGCACTATGATCTACTGTTAGAGAGCTACAGGAAGGCAGAATATTCATTTCTGGGTGAACTAAAGCTTTACTCAAGGCGAGTATGATTGTGTTATTGTCTGTGATCTCGGGGTTTGTGAGGACTGGTTTCTCCTGGACTCTGTTCAGAGACAAACGCATCTGCTGAGACTCTCAGCCAACAGGCTGTCTGTCTCAATCCCAGCATGCCTCTGTTCTCTCTGATGAAAGTCACGGCTGGAACAAATCCTTCATTTCTCCTGTTAAACCTGCTGCCGTGTGCCAGAGCTCAATGTGTTCTCGGGGTTTTGATCTAATCTGTTCAGAGTTTAGTGCTGTTGTAAGGAAAAATACAATAAAAAAATACATTAAAATGCCTGGGAGTAAAGATTTGTTTTCGGCATAATTTTAAAAACGGCAATGGAAGGTGCAAAGCGGATGTCAGAAGATCTTAAAAGTCTATTAGTTGTATACTGTAGGGGATAAGAAGGTCTTTAAGATAAGATGGAGCTTGGTCATTAAGAGCTTTAAAAACAAACAACAAAATCTTGAACTGGATCTTAAAATGGACACTTTTTTATGTCCTCTAGACAGTCCAGCAAAGGCTGAATAGAATCGCCAGTTTTAAACAGCAAATAAAGCTGACTATAATAAGCATAAAAATGCAAAGAAACATTATAATTCTTCCAAGGGGAAGCATATATAAGTTAAAAAGAAGCGGGCCCAGTACAGAGCCCTGAGGTACCCCACTAATAATAGGTATAATAATAGCTCACCTTTCCCAGGCATATAATCTCCGGTGAATCAATTGTGCACATATAGTGAAAGGATACTGTCTTTTTTATGTCCTCAATACAGTCCAGCAAATGCTGAATAAAATGGCCAGTTTTCAATGGCAAATAAAGCTGACTATAATAAGCATAAAAATGCAAAGAAACATTATTATACTCCTAAGCGGAAGCATATATAAATTAAAAAGAAGCGGGCCCAGTACAGAGCCCTGAGGTACCCCACTAATAATAAGAGCTGAGGATGAGGAAAACTTACCCAAAGCTAGAGAGAATGTGTTATCTTTAAGATAAGAGCTAAACTTGTGTGTCTCTCAGTAGCATCTGCTCACAAATGAGCCGTAAACGAGCGCTAAACGAGCTCAGGCGGGATGTGGAATAGAGCGCACACAATATAACGGACCGTCCGATCTCTCCTTCACATTCTGCCCGGAGCGTCTGGGATGCAATCAGCAGTGCTGCTATTCCTGTAGCTCACCTTTCCCGGGCATATAATCACCGGTGAATCAATTGTGCACATATAGTGAAAGGATACTGTCTTTTTTTAGAAAGCCACTTCTGATTACACAGACAGCATAAGAAAGGAACCACTTTAAAGCTGCGCTTCAGCAAAATCCTCTCTGCTTAGAAATGTAATTTTGAACTGGGTTTCATTAAAACCTCATTTACATCCTATTTGCATGTATTTGCATACAGTTTATCTCAAAACTAGCAGTTTAAGCAGAACGTTGCAGTATTATTAGGCTGTGGTTTGCATCACTTTAATAAACATCCTCTTGAGTTAAATGAGTTTGACGCTCACACTGTTTATACGAGACGCCCAAAGCCATTATTACAGTAAACAAGAGCTATGTGAGCTGAAATATATTGCAATAGATACATAATTTAACATGCATATTGTAATGAGTAATCAAAGCAACTTCATAATCTTCTACTGCCTCGTCTGTTGGAGTTTCTTAATTCAATCTTTATTATAGATGAACTCATTATTTGTTACTGTGTTTTGGCCGGATGAATGTTTGGCACCCTGACTTTGAGCTCATGCTGCAATGAATAAATAAATAATATTATAATATATTAAGTGCAAGATGTACTGGTTGTTCTTTTTCAGTGCAGTCCATTTGTGTTATTTTTATAAATCACACAGGTAGTGAAGTGTTTTTTAGTGTAACGTGGTTTCTCGCAGTGCAGTGAGCGGATCTCTATTCTTAGATCCATACGCTGAATGTGACCTGAGAATCTCCTGCTGCTCTTAAACAAGTTTCCGCTTCACCTCAGAAAAGACGCAGTGAGTTTCCTTCAATGTTTATGAAGCAGAACCGAGTGTTTGTGTCCCAGCGCTCACGGTTCCTTAGTTTCAGGTGTTTTTCCTCGCTCTGAGAGGAGGATCGGTGTCTGGCAGCTGTGAGAGAGATGGACGCTGGAAATGAAAAATGTCCCATCGGCAGCGACACGATGGCAGATGAATAGTGCAGATCAGAAAAGTGCATTAGATTTAGATCAGAACTCAATGGGTCGGCGCTCATAAACTATAATAGTAATCAATAATGCTAAAATATCACTGGAGCACTGCACGTGAAAAAAATATTGATCGAACTCTAATTCATTAGCATTAATATTTTTGTTCATAACATATGTATTTATTGTATAAAACATGTTTTAAACTTGGTTAGTAATTTTAGTGATTAGGTGTTCAAGCGTGTAGCTCTGAAACTCTATTGTAATTGGTCAAATTTCCAAGGATCAGCATTCTCTCCTAAAAGTGATCGACCAAACCGTAAGTCTTAATCGCAAAGGCAAAAATTTCAGGTATTTTGGAATTTTTTTAAAAAACCTACTTTTGTGAACTAGCCCGATGTTTTTGACCTGATCAGAACCAAACCAGTGTAGTGAGATTCTCTAGAGTCTGATTGTCAATAATTATCAAAAAAAAGTTTAAATTTCGATTCACGGTCTCTAAGGGCCGCCAGAACGTTTGAAGTGGGCGGAGACACTTTTACTAAAATGGCTAAAACTCATGAACGGAAAGAGATAATTTCACCAAACTTGGTACACCTATGTAAGAGCTCATTCTGTGGTCACGTGAAAAAGGATACGGCAACTGGCCACTTGGTGGCGCTATAACATGAAAAAAACTTGAAAATGGCTATAACTACTTCACTGTTATGCTGCGTTCACACCAGACGTGACTTGCGTGAATAAATCGCACTATTCGCGCGTAGTTGGACGCTTGAACATTCTGAGTTTACTCGCTTCATTGGCGCATGAAAATCCCTTCACAACAGACGCGAATTCGCGTCATGAGAGGGGCTCTCCCGCTCCATTATGTGTCCCAGACTCTCCCACTGCTTTCTGCACACTTCCTCTGAATAAACACAACTTGTCAGTGGGGAAATAATTGTAAATTACAGCGAATAAGCTCAATTGGTCGTCTTCAGTTGGCTTGTAGTCTTAATATGTATATATATATATATATATATATAGCTCAAATTGAGTAAAGACCGTTTTTTACAACTTATCAGATTGTCCGACCTCCTCACTCACTTTCTTTCAAACACGATCCTTTTTATTTCTGTTTCTATAAATGTATGAAGATGTACAGCGACGATGATTTTGTCCTCCATTGTTGTTTCGAATTTCTGCCTCAGCTCGCTACGTCACGTCACTACTAGAGCAAGCTCCTGATTGGTTAACGCGGCGCGGAAATTCGGCAAAGTTCAGATTTTTCAACTTTGCGCGAATCGCACAATTCGCGCCGCTTCATTCGCGCGAATCGCACCGCAGGATGTCAATTCGCGTCTTTGCATTGACTTAACATGTAAATCACTCGCGCTTACCGCTTCATTCGCGTCCGGTGTGAACGCACCATTAGTCCGATCGACTTGAAAATTGGCATGCATTTTCTTTGTCTGAGGTGCCATGACTGTCTATGAGGACATTGACGCATCTTGAGAAACATGTCCGCCATCGGCCAACGAAATTTGAGCAGTTATCAGAAAAGACTAACGCAGGCTGATCAGAACGAAACTGGCTGGGCCTGTTTGACTCACGACCCTAGAGGCCTGTGAGAAATTTTAAAGAAATCGGCCACCAGGGGGCGCCTTCACGGTTTTCACATGTGTAAAGTATTGTGCATCACGTGATTTTTCACGCACGCCCACATAGTAGAACTCCTCATTCTGAGCAGCTTTGCCTCTAGGACTGCCGCTCTCCATCGAAACGTTCGTTAAATATTGGAGATTATTTCAAAAAACAACAAAAACGAACTAGTCCTAGGTTTTTGGCTCGACCTCTAACTGTTAAAAAGCTTTATAAACCATATATTTCCTTTAGTAAATTAATAAAAAATTAAATTAATTAATTAATTAAAACATTATACCTTTTTACGCATGTGCTTAAAGGCCTTAAAGAGCTTGAACCCCAATATTTGCTGCTCGCAGCTATATTTTGACTCATTTCAGTTTTCTGCCAAGGCAACATTTCTAATTTCCGTTTATATTATATTTTATTTCAGCATTATTTCAACAAAAATGCTAACAAAGGTAACAAAAGCTAACAAAAATATTTTAAATAGTTTTAGTTAACGATAATAACCTTGATTCGTGTGAGATGTTAAAGTCGGCATTAAATGGAAGTCGTGCTTGTCTTTTCTTCTCTATTGTGTTGTATATCCGAGTGAAGCAGCTTCAGAAACAAGAACAAATGTATCAAATGTACAAATGTATCTCATGTGAGTGACAGGTTGCCCCGCCCTCGTGCCACTAAACGCATCATCAGAAAAGTTCTACAGTGGAATCATGTCTCTCTCTCCGTCTCTCTCAGTGCCTTCGGTTGCCCGTATTCTGACATGAACATGAAGAAAGAAGTGGTGCTGCCCGACCGGCTCGGAGGAGAGAAGCAGATCACCTTCGTCCCTGTGCACTTTGTGCAGAAGACCAAACGCCTGTGTCCAGATGAAGAGGAGGAGGAGGAGGAGGAGGATGGGAAGGTTGAGCTCAGCCATGTGGAGAACAGGTTTGTGAATAACCAGATGATCATCTACAATCCAGAATGTTCTCTGCACAACTAGTGCACTCAGTGTTCCCTTTCTGCAGTGAACAATATCCACTTCTTCACTCAATATTTGATCAATCTGATCAGAGTTACTACATTTTTGACAACCGAGTTAATCATGCGACTGTTTGAAATGTTTATACAATACTGTAATTGAAAATAGTATGTGCAAATGAAGCATTAGTGAGTTTTCTGAGCACATGAAACATCATTTAATTGTCACTCAGTGGATGGAAACGAGTCAAACGCCGCATCAGGGCTGATTTTTGGCCTCAGAACAGCTTTCCTCTCTAGCGCGTCCTCACATCCGTACAGTGAAGCGTCGACTCATCGCTGCAGATTCTCTGACCGAGAGAGAGAGAGAGAGAGAAACTGCATTATCTGTGCGCAGTGAGAGCAATGCTGTGGCGTCCGTCCAGAGCTGTGAGAGGATTCCTGTCAAACGCTGCGGCCCCGAGTGTTTTTCATCCACAATAAAGTGCGTCAGCAGCTCCAGGTTTAATTTTCAAAGCAGCAGTGTTTCAGTTCAGTCAATAAACAGACGTGTTACACTGCTAATTCTATGTAGACTTTTGAAAGAGGCGAAAATCGCAGAGCGCTGATTTGTTCAGAGGTTTGGAGTCGTGACAAACCCCGTCTGCTGCCAAGAGACGAATCCGGCCGACTGCAGAAAACCAGCAAACAAACATGTGCTGCTTAATGTAGAAACGACTCACGGGTTTACATATTATTATTTATGACTATTTTAAATGAGTTTTATATATTTATACAGTTTTCATTTAAATATTTGTTTAATTTTGTTACATGCTTTTTTGTTTTATTTTGTTGCTGTTTGATCATAAACAACATCTGCAAAGTTACGACACTCAAAGTTCAATGCAAAGGAGATATTTTCTTTTACAGAAATCACTTTTTAAGGCTGGTAGGGACTACAACGATCTTCTTCCCGGGTTGTGACATCACAAACCCTAAAATTTACATAAACCCCGCCCCAGAGAACACACAACAAAGGGGGCGGGGCCATGTTGGGCTGCTTTGGAGAAGAGGAAGAGTTGTTGTAGTAGAGTGTTGTTGTCATGCCGTCATTTTACGCCAAACGAGGGTCAATTCAACACAAAAGATGAACATGACGGCACATGCTAGTGGATGAGTTGAATCAACTCCACAGCAACTACATCAATTTATCCACTAACCATTCAGAAACGTCTAAAAGTTGTAACTTCTTCCTGAGTCTCTCCATCAGTGTCGACTCCGGTTTGAACAATGTAAGGCTGAACACTTTCGTCATTTTGGCTGCGTGAGATTCTCCAGCTTTGTTGTTGTTGAGCTGTTAAAGCTCCGCCCTCTTCTGGAAAAGGGGCGGGAGCAGCAGCTCATTTGCATTTAAAGGGACACACACATTTTGATTTCATGGTGAATTTAAAGACTTAAAGTCTGTTCATGTGCACTGATTGAGCGTCTCTCTCAGGGTGGAGATGGCGGCGTATGAAGGCGGCGCTCCTCGTCTGCGCGGGCGGCCGGCGGTGGTGAAGAGAGAGCTGAAGGAAGAGCCTTTGACTCCGGGAGCGAAGCCGCTGTCGCCCCTCGGGAAGAGAGGACGCTTGCCCAGCAGGTGATGACCGAACTATTAACTCCTGACATATGATTATTAACTCCCTGAGGTCTGAAAACGCGCCGGGGCGTTTTGAATTTTTTTTTCACATTGCAGCAAAACAGACTTAAAATACTCCGTCATTTTTTGTCATAGAGACATAAGTAATATATCAATTGAAACTATAGAATATCTTCTTTTATTTGTATACACTCAGAGTAAAAACACAATGTTGTGCTTTTTGTAAAATAAAGGAAACTAAAATGATGCATGATCTGTCCTCTCCCTCTGAACAAACTATAACTTAGTGAATACTAATGACAAAAAAAATTACACTTATGTCTAAAGACACGTTGAAATGTCAGGTTTTAAATCGTGCAAGTCATATCGAAAACAAAAATTCTGTGTTTATGTAATCTGTATGAAAAGAGACACATGTCAGAAGTCTGTGATTCAGCTCATTATCCGCTAATGCGGCCACGCCCACGGAGCCAGCGCTATTCACAGGCAAATTATGAGTCAATACAGGCATTCATCATCTCAATCGTGTATTTATTGTCTTGAAAAGTGTTTATTTGGATGTAAAAGCCATGGTTAATGACCTTTGGAAGACATGCCGTTAGTTCCTGATATGTCCTCTTCTTCTGTAGAATAATTTGTGGCCTAAAGGTGTACAGAGAGCGCCCTCCGGCTGCAAGTATGAATTAAAAACACCATTCCTGAAATGTCCTCTTCTTCTTTAGAATAATTTGTGGACTAAAGGTGTACAGAGCGCCCTCCGGCTGCAAGTATCACCTGAAAACACCAGCGCTCATAGTTATGACAATGAATATAGAATAAATATAACTCCTCTGTATAGAAAATTGACATAAACATATGAGAATCCATCAATATTTCTCCAAATGTGCATGCTTTTAAACTAAAAGCCTATATTCAGACTCTTTGCATCACAGAAATACATTATATTTTAAAGAATATAATAGAATACCATTATTTTCAATTGAGCTGAGACATGATTACAGAGGGTTTTTTCACAGCCTACCTGACTGAAAGGCCTCATTAATATGCAAGTCATTTCAGATCATTACTATGTGATTCCTTTGTCTTCTCAGGTGTAAATGGCCCATTATTCATGATCATTCACGCCTCTATGCATACTGTGTTTCTTGACAAAAAGTGTCTTGCAAAAACTAAATCAATATATTGTTTTATATGAACAAGTAGGCATTATAATTTTTACATAATTTTGAAGCAAAAACTCTAGTCTACAACCTCCAATACCCAGAAGTCTTGTGAACACAGATTTAATATATATTTTTGGCCTTATTTCAGTGACTTAATTTTTTTGTTTTTTCAATAACCACGCATAAACGTTATTCCTTCAAAAATACAAACATGTGCATACATGTTCCTCACATATTATTGTAGCCTAGTTTGTGCTGAATACAGTGTAATGACACTTTTGTAATTTATATGTTTATGAACAACTGAAAAAAGCACAAATGTCAGGGCATGTCAAAACTTCTCCAGGCCCCAAATCAGCCTCAGACTCCAGAGGGTTAATCACTGCTGCAGATGTCAGCCCTTAAAGAGCACCTGTGATGTGTTTCACATCTTCATGTTTCTTTAGTGTTGCTGTTTGAGCATGAAAAAGCTCTGCAAACTTCCAGTTCTTCTCTTTATCAGTGTCTCTGTTTATCGTAAATGAGAGATTTGAACAGCAGTCTGTTGAGTTGAAGTTCTGTTTTGCTGTTTTTACCTCATCAGAGAGAGTTTCTTTATCCGTTTCCAGCCATTAATCATTCATGTTTCGTTTACTCTTAATTGCAGAATGTTTGGGAGGCTTTTAACGTTAAGAGATAAAAGAGAGACGCTTGTGTGTTCAGTCTCTCCGGCGTTTGGAGTCAGACTGTCTGTTTGTGTTTTTGTTCTCATTATGCATGTTTCCATCCAAAGTTGTGAATTTAAGTTATGCTCAAAATTGGAATATGGCATAAAACATTTGCGAATAAAGCAGTGTTTTTTATCTCATGTGTTCCTGGGAAACTGGTGCAAAATATCAGTAATAAAAGTGTGAGTTTCTTCAATCGGGCTCTTTCTCCTCCATCATAAATGAGTTGGTCTCAAAACACAATAAACGCTGTCATGTGATCTTGCGTTCGGATGCTGGTGTTCGGGAACACAATCGTGTGAGACGCTTCTGGAGGAATTAAACCAAATCATTCTGATGACAGACTTTGACTCGGACGTTTCAGAACCACCAAACCAACATTTGAGATGCCGCGATGCGATTGGTCCGCTGGTTAGTCCAGTTATCCAATGTACAAAGTCACATGAGGTTTTAAGGGTAATTTTACAGTAAATGTGTTTCCATCCTTCTTCTTATCAGAAAAAAATGATCTGCCTCAATGTTTTTAGAATTTATGGTGTTTCCATCCAACGCTTTTTATGCAATATCTCAAAATTTGCATAGAAATATATGGGTTGAAGCGCAGCTATGCATGTGTGAGTTTGAAAGCGTCATTAACAGTCTGGTTTAAAGCAGCGCTGTGAGCTGGAGCAGATGAAGCGTTTATTGCTGTCGGTGCCAGAGGAGATTTCAGATCAATCCTCTCTGTTTCTACAGCAGGATCGTTTAAAGCTTTCATTACACTTTTAATACACTTCCTACAGCCTGGGAACGTTTTGCCAGAGATTTGGTGTAAAAGCTTGATTTGACAGACACTGGTCCTGCTGGGAGAATGATCAGATGTCGGGTCTCACCGCTGATCAGATGATTATTCAGAGCAAATGATCAGATCTGCATGGGTTACTGTAATAACAGAGATACAGTAGGAGGAAATCTGTGCGCAAAAACTAAAGTATTGAACTGTGTTTATGTTTGATTGATTTCTGTTTGATTTTTATTTATTTTGTAATTTTAATTTTTTTTATTTTTTAACTATTTTTGTAATTTATATTTTACTTGCATTTTAAATTTTGCTAATTATTTTATAATTATTTTTTTATAATATTATTATTGTATAATTTTTATATAGTTTATTATATATATATATTTTTAGCATGCATCTTAAATTTTGCTTGTTTGTTTATTTTTTATTTATTTTGAAATTTTTATTTATATATTTTTATATGTATATTTTGTATATTTTGCATGCATCTTAAATTTAGCTTTTCCAGTTAATTTTGTATTTGTATTCATTTTTTTCATATATATATATATATATATATATATATATATTTATTTATTTTCTATTTTTATTTATTTATTTTTTAGCATGCATATTCAATTTTGCTTGTTTATTTACTATGTATTTATACATTTTTATTCTTTTTTTATTTTTAATTATTTTGTCATTTTTATTTTGTAATTTTATTTGTATTCAGTTTTTCTGCATTTTTTTTTTTGTCATTTTTATTTTATATTTATATGTATTGTTTTTTTTTTTCATGTTAGTTTCATTTTATTTTTTTTATTACTATTTAATTTAATTTATTTTTATTTATTTGTTATTGTGTAAAAAATATTGTAATTTAAGATTTTGGTCATATCTGATTTATATGGATGAAGCATCTGATTGTGGTGAAATGATCCTTAATCTTGTCTAATTATTCATGGCTGATCTGATGTTGTTAATAAGCAGTTTTGCTCATCTCTCGTCACTCATCCGTCTCTCTCTCTCTCATTCAGACTCTCTCAGTCATCGAAGTTTCTGCGCATCAAGGACGAGGAGGACGACATTGATGTGAACAGTGTCATTTCAGGTGAGAGTCTGTGTGTTTTTAAACATTCTGCTGGTGTTTCTTCAGCATTTCTAAAGCGTGTCACACCTTTCAGCCAATCACATTCACTCTTGAGTAGAAAAACTTGAGTGTTTGTAAATATTGTTCTTGTGAATTTTGTACTTTTAATCGCATTTTAAACCACATTTTTCTAAGAAAAACAACAGTTAGACTTCTTTCCCCAAATCATGCAGATGGACTGATATAAACTAGTGCGCACTGATCAGCCAATCAGATTGCAGCTTGAGGTTTTAAAAAAGCAGATATATTTGTGTAATCAGGACTGTGCCGATAGCCTCGTGGGCAGCGCCGACATGTCGCGCCGTTGTGCTTCGGGCGACCCGAGTTCAAGTCCCGGCTCACGGACCTTAGGAGTTAGTTCTGAATGAGCTCATGTAACGCGTGTTAAAGGTGATGATGCTGCTGGACATGGCTAATAATATGATTTCCAGCATTTTCACAGCAGTTTCATTGATTGCCATAATTTTCTGATTGTTTCCATGGAGACACGAGAGCCCTCCAGTCCGGAATGTTTCATTACAGTCAGCAGGAGATGGTGTGTGTGTGTGTGTCTGTGAGAGTGTGTGTCAGTCACATGATGTTAAAGGGTCATGAAACCCCAAAACACTTTTTTTGAGATGTAAACAGATTGTATAGGCATTGAAAACATTAAAGGTACTCATTAATGTTATTCATAAGTGAAAAATAGTTATTTTTGCATTTTTCAGAGCGATTTCTGTCTTCTGGTTTGAAAAGCTGAGTCGGAGCAACATCACAAAATCTGACGTCATCGTGTGTTTTCGGCTGACGTAGACCGTTTCGAGCGGTTCTCGACATATATTCATGACATAAAGCTCATTTAATCCAATCACTGCGCTGTAGTATGCATAAGATTATAATTGCGGTATTATGCATGAGGAAGTATCACTTCTCTCGCCTCGGTCTGTTGTCATTCATTGGTGTTTGTTTCCTCAGTGCTACAACACAATGTGTTTTCCTGAGACGCGACCAGAGCAGAGGTTTGTGTGCATGTGGATTGTTTTGCTGTAATCTACCAGCACAAATGGAAAATATGTTCACGTGAGATCGCATTACAGCGGAGAATTCAAATGTCACAAAAGTGCGGCTCGTTCACCTCTGCATTCAAACACGCGAGCCGTAGGCTGTTTCCCTCAGCACAGCAGCACATGAGTGTTGTTTGTATTTTGCTCGCGATGCGGTCAGAACTGGAGTTTGAATACAAACACATAAAAAATACGACTGTTATGATATGCGCGCTCCGCGTGTATCGGTTTCAGCGCGGAGCTTCGCGTTTAACAACACTAGCCACGTGGATCCTATAGCTCATACAGAATAAAGTATCCGTGTTTAAAGTTTTTATTTCACACATTCTCCTGCACCAAACATTAACCAGCACGCTGTAGTTATGCACACATATTTCATCAAGTCTTCTTCAAATGAATTATATGTGCAAACTGGACACGGATACAGTGGTGTAGCTTATCTGAACGCGACGACACGATTATTCTGATAGACAAAAGACAGATTTTGAGACTGCAGTGCTCGTAAACGTAATCAAAGTAGCCTATTATTAGCCCTATTAAATATTCTTTCGCATTTCTCCCTTCTGCTTGGGAGTTTGTTGTCATTTTCTCCGTGCTCATATATTAATATTCATTATTCTGTATAATGAGTGTGTTGTATGTCTGTGTTTCATTGGTTGTTCTCTCCCCTCTACACTCCCACTTTTCCAGAGCTTTACATGCCCATTTTTACAGGGTTTTCTGAACTTTGAGGTGTGATCGACCAGGGTAAAATGCAGGTGTGTGTGAGTCGTGTTCGGTCACACATGTTGATGGTTCAGTCAGTTTGAAGGATGAGTAACTGTGAGTTTATCCTGATCTCAGGTCAGTCGTGTCCTGACACAAACGCTGGAGTGTAATCAGCTGCAGCGTATTCCTAAATGATGCGAAATGTCTTATTTTTAGAACGCTGCAGGATTATGCTGCGATTTTCATGAAGAAACCTGCCGTGAGCCTCTGGAGGCGTTTGGTGAATCAGCGATTTCTCTAGACGAGCAGTTTGAGCTGTTCAGGTTTATTCTCACTGCTGGTGTTTTGAAACTTTTGGTGTGGAAATAATTTTCACTTACACATCAAATTAAACTTGAAGTATAAAGACAGAAATAGCACTGATGTGAAGAGGGTGGTTTTGATCTGTGTTTCCTCTCAGCGGTTGTCCACTCCTCGTTTGTCTCCAGAGATCTTCTCCATTAGACAATTACGTTGTCATGTGAAGTTGATTTTGTGGGATAGATCAGATAGTCGTCAGATGCTCAGATTTCATTAGAGACGATCGAACCTCAGACGATGAAGAGTCATCTTCACGCCATCACCCTGCTCTCAGATCCGTCAGGTCATGTGATCAACGCTGCGTCTGTGTCGAGAGATCAAGAGATTCGATTCGTTTAGACGCAGGCAGTGTTATTTTACTATCACTGAGATACTATTATAGTTTTTTTATAGTTATATATTATATTATTAATATTACATTATTTTAATGTTTAGTTTTTATTAATATTTTAATTATATTTTCAGTTTTTATTCATCATTTTTATTAGTATTTTATTAGTAAATTTTTATGTCTATAATTTTTTAATTAGTTTTATTTTTATATTTTCAGTTTTTGTTTTAATTTTAAATCATTTTGATTTAGTTTTTAGTTTTTTTATTATTTTGAATTAGTTTTGATTTTTATATTTTAATGTTTTAATTTTAATACATTTTAATTTAATAAAGTTTTAGTATTTTTCTTTGTATTGTTTTGTAGTATTGTAGATGTTTGTTTTTTAAACGCATCTATATAGTGTTTTTAAATATTTTGAATTAGATTTTATTTTTATATTTACATTTTCATTTTAAATACATTTGTTTTAGTTTTTTGTCATTTTTTTTATATTTTAATTATTTTTTATGTATATATTTTCAGTTTTTATTCATTTTTTTAAGGTTTTAGTATTTGTCATTTTTATTATTATTTTATTTTAATAGTACATTTTCATGTCTATAAACATTTTTAATTAGTTTTGTTTTTATATTTTCAGTTTTTTTTTTATTATTAGTTTAAGTATGTCTTTATACATTTTAAATATTTTTGAATTAGTTTTGATTTTTATATTTTAATGTTTTAATTTTAATAGATTTTAATTTAATAAAGTTTTTGTATTTTTCTTTGTTTTTTTTTTTTCATTTTTTTAAAAATGTCCATGTAGTTTTTTAAATATTTTGAATTAGATTTTATTTTTATATTTACATTTTCATTTTAAATACATTTTTAGTTTTAAAAATGTAATGTAATGTTACTAATATAATTGTTTTTAAATATTTTGAATTATTGTTATATATTTCCAGTGGTAATTTTAATTTTAAAGTGTAAAAATGTAATTATTTTGTTTTAATAATGTTATGGTTATTTTTATTTTTTAAATAGGTCTATATAGTTTTCATTAGTATTTTGAATTAGTTTTTATATTTTCAGTTTTTATTTAAATTTTAGTTAAAGTTTTAGGATTTTGTTTTTATTTTTTATTTTTTTTATCATATTTAGTGATTTTTTTTTTTTTTTTTTTTAATAACTGTCTATATAACTGTAAATCTAATTATTTATAAAATTATGTAATTCTATAATTTTTTCTCAGTGTAAGTTATATTAGTACATCAGGTTAAAGTATATGAGAAATGTTTGCCTTTGCAACTAGCTGAAATAAAATGTTTAATTTGGTTAATGTTTTTTATTTCGAGTAACAGAAATGTGAGACAGACAGAGCTGTGAGTGACACACTTCCTCTCAGTTAAAGCGGCCTCAGTCGCAGCGCTGCTCTCGTCTCTCAGGCTGGATTTCGGAGGGTTCTGGTCTTGTTTTGCGGCTGAAGAGCAGCGGATCTGTTTTTAGAGCAGGAGTGAAGCAGACGTGTCGTTCTCGGCGCTCATTAGAGCCGGAGCTCAGCGTGGGCCAGAAAACACTGACAGTCTGACAGCAGCGACTCGTGATTCATGAGCTGACCGTGTCAAACCCCACACAACTGACAGATCAGATCACATGACCCTGCCGATGATCCGCTCTCCCTCTGTGATTCACGTTGTCCTGTAACATCCATCTGTGCTCTCACGTATGACGGACGCCACCTGATTTCGGCTCAGGTCAGGCTTAAGTCGAGCAGATTCTGCTGCTGATCTGTTGTGTTTATCATCTGTGATGATGCTTTCAGAAAGAGTCGTTTTCCTTGAGAAGACAAAATACAGATGTTGAGTCCCATACACACGTTACAGTAAGTAACAGTAAGCAGTAGATTATAGTATTTGTTCATCTTTAACGTTAATAAAAGCACAACTGTTCACTGTTAGTTCATGTTAGCTGAGGTTCTTCAGTAATATCTGAGAACTGGCTGGTTTTGGCTGCTTCTGTCCGTCATGTCCTTGAGGATCTCACCAGGGTTTGGAGCAGATGGTCCGTATCTGATGGAGTCGAGGGACGTCTGATCTTCCTCTTCACTCTAAATATTTACAGTAACAGTCGTGATTCTGCAGTTGAACATCAGCGATCTATCTAATGTTTTATTGTTCCATCATCGTGATGTTTCATGCTTGAAAAGCTGTTGTTAGTTTGTCTTAACTGAGAAATCTGAATTGAATAGTGAAATGATGGTGTAATAATCTGTGAGGTTTGATTGATGTCGTGACTGTACGGACACGCGTGAAGCGGTTTCTGGTGTCGTCTGAAGGTCAAAGTCTCCAGGTTCTCGTCTCCTCTCGTGTGTTCAGAAACTGGAGCCGTTGATTGATCGGATGCTCTGGCTGCTCTCAGTCTATGAATCATTCCTGACAAGAGCATCAGAAGACATTAGATGATAAATAATGAGCTCTTCTCTCTCCTCACTTACAGAGAGCAGGTGTCTCTGTTCATTCATAGACGTGTGTGTCTACATCAGTGAGGAATGAGTTTACTCCGTTGTAAATTAATGTAATCATCTGACCAAATAGTCAGGGTTTTTTCTTAAAAATTTCATTGTTTCTTTTTTCCCTTTATTTTTTCTTTTCTTTTTTCTAAAAACTCTTGAGCTCTGTACCTCAGCTGCCTGAGATTGATGGTGATTATGATACTGGTGATGCTGGAGTTGATGAAAATGATGCTGATGCTGATGCTGATGGTGATGATGATGATGATGATGCTGGTGATGATGCTGGTGATGATGATGATGATGATGGTAGTGATGATGATGATGATGTGATACTGGTGATGATGAGGCTGGTGATGGTAGTGATGATGGTGATGATGTGATACTGGTGATGATGATGATGATGGTAGTGATGATGGTGATGATGTGATACTGGTGATGATGATGATGATGGTAGTGATGATGATGATGATGTGATACTGGTGATGATGATGATGATGATGATGATGGTAGTGATGATGATGATGGTAGTGATGATGGTGATGATGTGATACTGGTGATGATGATGATGATGATGATGATGATGATGATGATGATGATGATGATGGTAGTGATGATGGTGATGATGTGATACTGGTGATGATGATGATGATGATGATGTGATACTGGTGATGATGATGATGATGGTAGTGATGATGGTGATGATGTGATACTGGTGATGATGATGATGATGGTAGTGATGATGGTGATGATGTGATACTGGTGATGATGATGATGATGGTAGTGATGATGATGATGATGTGATACTGGTGATGATGATGCTGGTGGTGATGATGATGATGATGATGATGATGATGGTAGTGATGATGATGATGGTAGTGATGATGGTGATGATGTGATACTGGTGATGATGATGATGATGATGATGATGGTAGTGATGATGGTGATGATGATGATGATGGTAGTGATGATGATGATGGTAGTGATGATGGTGATGATGTGATACTGGTGATGATGATGATGATGATGATGATGGTAGTGATGATGGTGATGATGTGATACTGGTGATGATGAGGCTGGTGATGATGATGATGATGGTAGTGATGATGATGATGGTAGTGATGATGATGATGGTAGTGATGATGATGGTGATGATGTGATACTGGTGATGATGATGATGATGATGATGGTAGTGATAATGGTGATGATGTGATACTGGTGATGATGAGGCTGGTGATGATGATGATGATGGTAGTGATGATGATGATGGTAGTGATGATGGTGATGATGTGATACTGGTGATGATGATGATGATGATGATGGTAGTGATAATGGTGATGATGTGATACTGGTGATGATGAGGCTGGTGATGATGATGATGATGGTAGTGATGATGATGATGGTAGTGATGATGATGATGGTGATGATGTGATACTGGTGATGATGATGATGATGGTAGTGATGATGATGATGGTGATGATGTGATACTGGTGATGATGATGATGATGGTAGTGATGATGGTGATGATGTGATACTGGTGATGATGATGATGATGGTAGTGATGATGGTGATGTGATACTGGTGATGATGATGATGATGATGGTAGTGATGATGGTGATGATGGTGATGTGATACTGGTGATGATGATGATGATGGTAGTGATGATGGTGATGATGGTGATGATGGTGATGTGATACTGGTGATGATGATGATGATGGTAGTGATGATGGTGATGATGGTGATGTGATACTGGTGATGATGATGATGATGGTAGTGATGATGGTGATGATGATGATGATCGTGATGCTGGAAATGATGATGATGATGATGATGATGATGATGATGATGATGATGATGATGATGATGAAGTGATACTGGTGATGATGATGGTGGTGATGATGATGATGATGATGATGATGATGAAGTGATACTGGTGATGATGATGGTGGTGATGATGATGATGATGATGATGATGATGATGATGATGATGAAGTGATACTGGTGATGATGATGGTGGTGATGATGATGCTGGTGATGATGATGATGATGATGATGATGATGGTAGTGATGATGATGATGGTAGTGATGATGGTGATGATGTGATACTGGTGATGATGATGATGATGATGATGATGATGAAGTGATACTGGTGATGATGATGGTGGTGATGATGATGATGATGATGATGATGATGATGATGATGATGATGATGAAGTGATACTGGTGATGATGATGGTGGTGATGATGATGCTGGTGATGATGATGATGATGATGATGATGGTAGTGATGATGATGATGGTAGTGATGATGGTGATGATGTGATACTGGTGATGATGAGGCTGGTGATGGTAGTGATGATGGTGATGATGTGATACTGGTGATGATGATGATGATGGTAGTGATGATGGTGATGATGTGATACTGGTGATGATGATGATGATGGTAGTGATGATGATGATGATGTGATACTGGTGATGATGATGCTGGTGATGATGATGATGATGATGATGATGATGATGGTAGTGATGATGATGATGGTAGTGATGATGGTGATGATGTGATACTGGTGATGATGATGATGATGATGATGATGGTAGTGATGATGGTGATGATGTGATACTGGTGATGATGATGATGATGATGATGATGGTAGTGATGATGGTGATGATGTGATACTGGTGATGATGATGATGATGATGATGGTAGTGATAATGGTGATGATGTGATACTGGTGATGATGAGGCTGGTGATGATGATGATGATGGTAGTGATGATGGTGATGATGTGATACTGGTGATGATGATGATGGTAGTGATGATGGTGATGATGATGATGATGATGATGATGGTAGTGATAATGGTGATGATGTGATACTGGTGATGATGAGGCTGGTGATGATGATGATGATGGTAGTGATGATGATGATGGTAGTGATGATGATGATGGTAGTGATGATGGTGATGATGTGATACTGGTGATGATGATGATGATGATGATGATGATGGTAGTGATGATGTGATACTGGTGATGATGATGATGATGATGATGGTAGTGATAATGGTGATGATGTGATACTGGTGATGATGGTGATGATGATGATGATGGTAGTGATGATGGTGATGATGTGATACTGGTGATGATGATGATGATGATGATGATGATGGTAGTGATAATGGTGATGATGTGATACTGGTGATGATGAGGCTGGTGATGATGATGATGATGGTAGTGATGATGATGATGGTGATGATGTGATACTGGTGATGATGATGATGATGGTAGTGATGATGGTGATGTGATACTGGTGATGATGATGATGATGGTAGTGATGATGGTGATGATGGTGATGATGGTGATGTGATACTGGTGATGATGATGATGATGGTAGTGATGATGATGATGGTAGTGATGATGGTGATGATGATGATGATCGTGATGCTGGAAATGATGATGATGATGATGATGATGATGAAGTGATACTGGTGATGATGATGATGGTGGTGATGATGATGGTGATGATGTGATACTGGTGATGATGATGATGATGATGATGATGGTAGTGATAATGGTGATGATGTGATACTGGTGATGATGAGGCTGGTGATGATGATGATGATGGTAGTGATGATGATGATGGTAGTGATGATGATGATGGTAGTGATGATGGTGATGATGTGATACTGGTGATGATGATGATGATGATGATGATGATGGTAGTGATGATGGTGATGATGTGATACTGGTGATGATGATGATGATGATGATGGTAGTGATAATGGTGATGATGTGATACTGGTGATGATGGTGATGATGATGATGATGGTAGTGATGATGGTGATGATGTGATACTGGTGATGATGATGATGATGATGATGATGATGGTAGTGATAATGGTGATGATGTGATACTGGTGATGATGATGATGATGGTAGTGATGATGATGATGGTGATGATGTGATACTGGTGATGATGATGATGATGGTAGTGATGATGGTGATGTGATACTGGTGATGATGATGATGATGGTAGTGATGATGGTGATGATGGTGATGATGGTGATGTGATACTGGTGATGATGATGATGATGGTAGTGATGATGATGATGGTAGTGATGATGGTGATGATGATGATGATCGTGATGCTGGAAATGATGATGATGATGATGATGATGATGATGATGATGATGATGATGAAGTGATACTGGTGATGATGATGATGGTGGTGATGATGATGGTGATGATGTGATACTGGTGATGATGATGATGATTGTGATAATGATGTGGTGATGATGATATGAGACTGGTGATGGTGGTGATGATGATTATGGTGGTGATAAAGATGATGATGATGATGGTGATGGTGATGATGGCCAAACATGCTGCTTACCAGTGTTTGAACCTGTGTGTCTGAGTCTCTGTCCATGATGCTGTTGAGTGTGTACAGTATACGGTTGCGTCTCAAACCCTCGTGTTCTGCCTTACTGCACTTTTAAAGGCACTATATAAAATTAAGGTATTATTATTATTATTATTATTATTATTATTACTAGATCATAGACAGCTGACTGAAGTGCTGCAAACATGCCTTAAAACTTATGATGTCCAAAATACTGGAGCAGAAGATGATTCAGTCGGTTTTCACCATAACACTGTGATTGAGCGCTTCACGTCTGTAGCTGAAGGAACGTAGACCTTTAACCCTGGAGTGTGATTTAACAGCGTCATTAACCTCAGCGAGAGAGAGAGTTGTTTATCTGGGGTGTTTCCTCAGCTCGACACTAAACGCTCTCGAAGGTTTTTAAACGAGTATTTGTGACATTAAGTGTGAAGGTCACTCATCTAATGACTGAAGCTGCCATTGATTTACTCTCAGCCGCCCGTATCGGCCTCATTTGATCTCCTTCACTGACATGAGCACAAGACACTTCTCTGACAGGAAGTGACACGCTGAGCTTCCTGTGACCTTAAGCGCTGCCTTTAGAGGCTTCTCGGCATTGGGGAAGAAGCTTTTATTTGTCAAGTGAAATAATGAGTGTCTGTAGTGTTTTGTGATGTGAGGATAAAAACGCTTTCGCTCGCCGGATCTTTATAATGAGACTCCAGCTCAGCGTTAAACACCGCGGCCCTTCAGCGGGGGAAACACTTCTGTTTGCCTCCCGACGCTGAAGAGCAGAAAGCATTTCTTCTGTTTAAAGTAAGTCGTTCTCACACTGGCATGTTTAATGATGCTAAAGGTGTCACGAATAAATGAACTTTCTTCCCAAATCATCATTTTAACTGAACATACATGAGGTGTGATGTGCTGATGGTCATTATCTCAAAACAAACATGCTTTATTGCCTATTGAAGGGTTTTTAGTAATAATGAGCCGCTGGCTGACATTATTCTGCTTATTCACCTTATTTTGACTTTTTAAGTCATATTTTATTTTTACAGCTGACATAACTGGACGTGACTGAGAGTGATAGCCAAACACATTCAAGTTCCTAATGCACGTTCTTGCATTAAAAATAAGGTGGATATGTGATGATCACATGTTTTCCGAGTGGGTCTGAGATGGATTGTGATGTAATAATATTGCTGAAGGAAGATGCATGTCTAGATCGTTCAATATCATGATGTTCTTGTGGAAATGTCGCAGTATGCAGCTATTCCTGGTTGAACAGTAGCTTAAACTTCCGGCTTTGGGATTTGAAGGTTCCTCGGGAAGAACCGGAGTGATCAGAGCGTCTCACTGCAGGACCGTCTCTTTCTGAGACAGTTAGACAGCTTCCCTGAGGTGTGAGACGGACGGATGTGAGGGAGAAGCTGACGGGGAATGATGATTTCTCAGCGTTTGAGGTCTCGCTGTGAACATCGCTGTCAAACGCAGACGTTTAGTGTTCAGTTTTTTAATACAGTTTGTATACAAAAAGTCTGAGACTTCACGGTTTATTTTACTTTAGATTTATGTATTTATTTATGTGAATATGTATTTTAATGGCAATTACATTTGATATTTACTCACTCTTAGAAGAAACTGATCTATATAGGTTCTATATGGGTCATGTTCTTCATATATAGAACCTTTTTTGGATTTTTATGGATTAATTAATTTTGTTCTAATTAATTTTTTATTTTAATTAAGTTGCATGAATTAAATACCTCGTAAACATACTTAATCACTAGAAAAACTGAAATAATCCATTAAACATGAAAGTATTAAGATGTTTTTCCTCATTATAACTTTTTTGGCATAAAGAGAACTTTAGGTCGAATAACTTTTTTTCTCAACTTAACCAGCCTTTAATTTTTGCAAATTTAAGTTAAAACATAACTTTATTATAGATAATCTATTGAGGATCATTATTCAGAGATGATTTTAGATGGGTTATCTATTAAAAATGTTATAATCAAACAGAATCATTATTGAACTCAAACTTCCACCTGCTTTACATTACATGAGATTTATTTTGCATGAGAATTTAAAAAATGTTTGTCATGAAAATAATCCTTCCTCAGCTTTTTGTTTTTTCATTTACATTTAAATCCAAATCCAAAGTGACTTACAAGAGAGGAACGAAAGCAATTCGTCAAGAAGCAAAAAATATTTGTAATATACAATGCCAAGTTTATTTGATACGTTGATTAGGAAGCATCATCATCATCATCATCATCATCATCATCTTCCTCTTGTGATGTAATATAACCTGGACATGTTGTTGAGAGATTCAATGCATCATTTCTGATGGATCAGACACTTTTTTTTCTTTTTTTTTTTGAGCTCAGTGTTGTATGTTTGTGTGTGTGTGAGAGTGTGTGTGTGTGTGAGAGTGCTGCTCTTTTGTGTCCTGTGGCGAATCGAGCGCTGCGAGACTTTAATCCTTCCCGACGCCGTCCGCTCGCGTCCTCGTCTCCAGACCCGATCTCATCTGATCATGTGACACAACAGATTGCAAACAGTTGCTCAGACGACGATGCAGTGTGACAATCGCCGTGGCAACGGCTTGTGTAACGGGACACAGGTGGCAGTGCGGATCCGAGTGAATGTCAAGACGAACGCAGTGATGACGTCCTCGTACGAGTTATTTCAGAAAACATCATCACGAGATTTATTGATTTGCAGTGATGATATCAGGTGCTGGTTCTGTTGTCATTCGTTCCTTCATTCCTTTATTTGTAAAGCACTCAAAGGAGGCCAAAAAATACAAATGCAAGATTTAAAACACTAATGGCAACTGAAATTTCATCTGTAAAGTCAACTTAATTGCCTTTTGTGTTGATTGTTTAGTATAGTATTCACATAATTCTCCAGGATTCTGGATCTGCCGTCCGTTTAGCAGCTCTTTTGGTCTCTTAGGAGCCGGTCAGATCGTCCTCTGCGGAGCGTGAAAGGGCAGCGTTCTGCTAAACCCTCACGGGCGTCTTAAACGCTGCCAGGAACATTTGAGCGAGACGCTGGTGAGAGTCCATGTTTGTGTGCACAGAATCACTGACCGCGAGAAATAAACATGCTGAATCTGTGTCATTAAACATGAAAGTGCTTCTGAACTCCATAATCAAACAGAATTTGTTTATTTTTGAATGTAGAAATGACCTTTAGAGTCAAATGACCCAAAACACAAGCTGCAGACGTTTATCCATTTACTGCCGCTGGTTTCATCTGAACGCAGCAGGAGACGCGGTTGCGGTGTGATCGTGATGCGAGTGTCTGACAGGCAGTTAATGTGTGGCGAATGGAACATTTTCACAGAGTGTTTTAGCAAAAGGAGGTTTTATCCGAATTTTCTGTTTAAGGACTACAACAAAATGGCTGGTAGGGACTACAACGAGCTTCTTCTCGGGTTGTGACATCACAAACCCTAAAATTTACATAAACCCCGCCCCCGAGAACACACAACAAAGGGGGCGGGGCCATGTTGGGCTGCTTTAGAGAAGAGGAAGAGATGTTGTAGTAGAGTGTTGTTGACATGCCGTCATTTTACGCCAAACGAGGGTCAATTCAACACAAAAGATGAACATGACGGCACATGCTAGTGGATGAGTTGAATCAACTCCACAGCAACTACATCAATTTATCCACTAACCATTCAGAAACGTCTAAAAGTTGTAACTTCTTCCTGAGTCTCTCCATCAGTGTCGACTCCGGTTTGAACAATGTAAGGCTGAACACTTTCGTCATTTTGTCTGCGTGAGATTCTCCAGCTTTGTTGTTGTTGAGCTGTTAAAGCTCCGCCCTCTTCTGGAAAGCGGAGCTCATTTGCATTTAAAGGGACACACACAAAAACGGCGTGTTTTTGCTCACATCCAAATAGAGGCAAATTTGTCAAGCTATAATAAATGATCTGTGGGGGATTTTGAGCTGAAACTTCACAGACACATTCTGGAGACACCAGAGACTGATATTACATCTTGTGAAAGGGGCATTATAGTTCCACTATAAACACACTTTATCACTAGAAAAAATGAAATAACCCATTAAAAATGAAAACATTATACAATAATTTTTAGACATTTCTCCTTATATAGAACCTTTATGGCATAAGGAGTCTTTAAAATTGAGTCAAGAACTTTTGTTAAAAGAATGTACAATGGAAGCCAAACTGTTTAGTTCCCAACATTCTTCAGAATATCTTCTTATGTTTTCCATTGACAAAAGAATGTCATACATGTTTGTAACAAGTAAATTTTCACTTTTGGGTGAACTATCCCTTAAAGTCCTTGTGTTTTGTTCAGCAGATCCAAACGGTTCTGTTTTTCCCACTGTAAATGCCTGATGTGTGTTTTCTCAGAGCGGAACATGGACAGTCTCCAGCAGGCCCTGCATCAGTCCGTCTTCCTGTCCGCCATGTCGGCTCACCCGAGCCGCGACCTGCCGCTGTGTTGGGAGCAGCACTGTAAGCTCTTGCCCGGGGTGGCCGGCGTCCAGGCCAGTCGCGTCGCACACTGGACCGTAGAGGAGGTAAGAAACGCCGCATATCACGTCCTGTCAGGAGTTTTGTGTCTATGTCTCATTCAGGAGATCGTTTAAAGCCCCAATGTACTCATGGCAAAGTTCTTTTTTATTCTTCGATAAGAAGAATATAATAACCCATATTATAACATCCTGACTTCGTCCACATTTAGATGAAAATGTAAATATGTGCTGCGCGCTTTCCTCTCAATAACAAAATAATCATGACAGCAGTGAGAAAACAGCAGTTCAGAAAGCATCTGATCGTAGCGATGTGTAAATGTTTGCACCAGCAAACATTGTAAATTAAGCAATCACGTCACGTTTATTTATACAATAGATTGCTTTAAAGCAGCAGCTTTACAGTATTAAACATGAAAATCAGTGTCAGTGTCACTTTTAATTAAAATTACAGCTTCACGTTCATGTTTTTACTCACATCTGACCTTGATGGACTGAACAGAAGAAATGAACCAGTTGACCAGCCGGAGTGAACATTTCCAGAAAGTTCGAACTTTGTTTTGGCTTGATTTCGTTCGAAATGACGCCACACTAGTTTGATTTCGCTTGTGCTTTTATTTCTCAAAAGTTCAGTGATTTTGTGCAATTTTAGCAGGAACTTTCCAGTTTAGTTTCACTATGTATTTTAGTGAACTGACAAATTGCTTTTGTTCCTCTTTTGTCAGTCTCTACACGCATAAATGTGAATAAATTGCTGACAGTCAGTGTTAGTGTCTGAACGCAGGTCATATTATGGTTTATTTGTTACTGTTCGAACCGTATAATCTCAATTATTATGTTTCCAAGAAAGTCATCCATCTTTGCGTCTGCGTTTATACAAAATGCAATATTCATACAACAGTGTCGATTTATAATATCAGCCATCGCCACAGTAATTCTCTATACTGACAGCGATTTGTAGCGTAAAATCTGTCAGAAATCATTTCGAGTTGATTTACTGGCTTCATGAGCTGCAGCTGTCACACTTGACCAGACTTTATGCAAATGACGTGGAATTAACCAATGGGAGTGCAGGACCGATCAGCTGACCGAGTATAAACACTTTCAGAGGTTTACAGGCTGTCACTGTGCAGTAGTTTCAGGCTGTTTGTCATGGTAATGTTGGGTTGCAGAGGTGAAATCGAGCCTCTTCATGCCGCCGGGCACATGATGGGATGGTTGTCATGGTAACCAGGTGCGGCTGAAACTCTGACCCCGGGCTGTGAGGATGAACAGAGCGCAGAGATAAACACACAACGTGCGTGTTGAACTACAGGCTGTGTAAATATCAGCCGCACGGCCCTCAAGGACCCGCCGGTAAACAGGCTGCTGTCGCACCGAGGGATTGTGGGATAGCGTGTGAGATCTGATTGATTATGTCACTCGTTAAAGCAGGGCTTTGTCTGGTGGCTTTATCGTTACCTTAAGCTAATGTCCAGAGATTTCGTGACGGAAGTCTCTTCTGCTCACCAAAGCTGCATTTATTTGATCAAAAATACAGCAAAAATGTGAAATATTTTTACAATGTAAATCAGCTGTTTTCTATGTGAATATATAGTAAAGTGTAATTTATTCCTGTGATCATAGCTGAATTTTCAGCATCATTACTCCAGTCTTCAGTGTCACATGATCCTTGTACTCTGATACATTTGTGATACATTTTATTTCTCAGGATTCTCTGATGAATAGAATGTTCAAAAGTAACAATATAACTGCTTTACTGTCACTTTTGATCAATTTACTGCATATTTTGAGCTCTTTTAACTGCGGAAAAGCATTAGCATATCAGACAAACACAAGCGCTCTAAATGAATGTGACCTAAACACCGCAAATAATTTGGCAGCGGTCAGAACATCTAATGGATCTTGCCAGGAGTTCTTGTTCTGTTCCTATGAAAGCCGGATCGATCCTAGGCATTCATTTGAAGCCTTTTATAAGAGTGTGATGGTAATAAGGAGTCCAAACATGCAGCCGTACAGTAACGATGCTTCTGCTGTCCCTGCAGGATTGACTCTTAATCTGCGGCCAGTACTGCGGTTCATTAGAGACGCACATGTGTCTTCATTACCAGGAACCAACAGGCCTGAATGCTGCTGAGACATTAGAAATACACAATGCTTATTAATGTCTGACGGCAGCATTTGAATAACTGTAATACAATCAACTGCATAGCAACATGCTGAAAGCAAGCATTATGATGTAGTTGTTTTTGCTGGGAAATCAATGCGATGTTCTGCATAATAGCTGAGAGGACTGTAGAAGGTCGATCTGTTGTATCTTGGCACTCGGTGGTGTTTTATAATAAATGGAGTTTGTCTGTTTAATTAAAGTCCGGCGCGGCTCCAGAGACGCTTTTCTTGTGATTGTGTGGTAAGGGGTTTTGGGTCAAACGGGCTGGAAACTCAATGTCATGAAGCACATCAGCAGTGTTCTTCAGAGAGGCCCGTTTCAACGAAAGACAGATGAAAATATTGCATGCAATGCGACTGCAATGACTTTATGTCTGTCATATTTACAATGTTATCTCATATTTCGCTCTTAATAGTTTATTTATAAACGCATTCTATCTCTTTAACCAGAACTATTGTTACGATCATGACCGAAAAGAACAGCATTCAATCTCCGTCACTCAGCTAAAATGAAATTACACTAAAACCACCAGTAGGTGGCGGCAAATCAATGTCTTAACTAGTGAGTCATTGAATCATTCACTCCAACCATTCGTTCAAAAACTCTGATTCATTCAGTAATGAAACTGAAACTGTTGCTCGGAGATGCATGATAGCTCTACTGTTATTTCTGTTATATTTACAGTGTTATCTCGTATTTCGCTCTTAATAGTTTATTTATAAACACATTCTATCTCTTTAACCAGAACTATTGTTAAAATCATGATTCATGACCGAAAACAAAAACAGCATTTGAACTTCATCCCTCAGCTAAAATGAAATTACAATAAATCCACAAGTAGGTGGCGGCAAATCAATGTCTTAACTAGTGAGTCATTGAATCATTCACTCCAACCATTCATTCAAAAACTCAGATTCATTCAGTAATGAAACTGAAACTGTTGCTCAGAGATGCACGATAGCTCTATTGTTATTTCTGTTATATTTACAGTGTTATCTCGTATTTCGCTCTTAATAGTCTATTTATAAACACATTCTATCTCTTTAACCAGAACTATTGTTAAAATATTGACTGAAAACAAAAATGCATTTGAACTTCATCCCTCGGCTAAAATTAAATTACACTAAAACACCCAGTAGGTGGCAGAAAATCTTTCTTTATGAGTGAGTCATTGAATCATTCACTCAACAATTCTTTCAGATCGGCTGATTCATTCAGGAACAAAGCAAAAGAGTGATTCGTCGAGTCATTCATTAGAACGATTTGTTCAAAAATTCGGATTCATTCAGTAATCAAACTGAAACTGTTGCTCGGAGATGCACGATAGCTCTACTGTTATTTCTGTTATATTTACAGTGTTATCTCATATTTCTCTCTTAATAGTTTATTTATAAACACATTCTATCTCTTTAACCAGAACTATTGTTAAATTCATGATTCATGACTGAAAACAAAAACGGCATTTGAACTTCATCCCTCAGCTAAAATGAAATTGCAATAAATCCGCCAGTAGGTGGCGGCAAATCAATGTCTTAATGTGTGAGTCATTGAATCATTCACTCAAACGATTTGTTCAGATCGGCTGATTCATTCAGACACAAAGCAAAAGAGTGAGTCGTCGAGTCATTCATTAGAACGATTCATTCAAAAACGCAGTAATAAAACTGAAACTGTGTTGCTCAGAGATGCGTGATTATTTTCATTGGCAAAATAGAGGAAAAACTGACAATAACAAAAACTGTAAGTCACCTAATTTCCTGTTAACTTAGTGTTTATTAAATTGTTGTATAAAATCACATTTGCAAACATGCTGATATTCGGGAAAACGGCACTTTTGCTCGTATAATATAACTTATAAATATTAAAAACAAGAACTCATACGGAGAGCTTTTTTGCACCATATCTTGGCATTTGGAAGCATTTTTATTAATTTTGATGACATTTTTGCCCCAAGCCCCCGTTAATTTCCGCCCCTGGTGTGTGTGTGTGGTGTGATGGCGGAAGCGGAGCTCTTTTTCGAGCGCAAGCGGAGGCCGTTTCAAGTGAAACAGGTGAAACTTAGCAAAGGCTGCTACTGATTTTCTTCATAGATCGCCCACCTCACTCCTCTGATCGTTCAGACGGGCTATTCTTAGCAGCAGCTGTTTGTTGGATATCCCTGAGCGTAGTAGATGTTTCTGAGTGTTTCTCTGTAAATGCTCTGCTGACGCTGCAGAAGGTTCTGAATCTCTGGCACAAACCTGAGCTGAGACGAACACTGCCGCGGGAGGAGTGACCCGACACGTTCACCATTCAGCTCATGATGGAATATCTCTTCTTACATCACTAATTCAACTCTTTACCAGTACATTGATTTGACTCTTGATTGAGACTCTAAATTTGTGTCTAAAACATATAGCAGATCATTCATTTGTTCATTATTAATACATTATCAGATTTGCGATGTTGATATCTAATCTGTGAAAACGCATCATCACAGTCTGTGAAAGGTCCATGTATTTCATTTGTGTAACTTCAACTGCAGTTCATTCTTGATTTTATCTGTTGAAGATGAAACTCTTCTGTGTGTGTGTGTGTGTTTCAGGTGGCTGATTTCATCCATTCTTTACCCGGCTGTGAGGAACAGGCCAAGCAGTTCAGAGAGGAGGTACGTGTGGAGTTTCAAATGTGCCTTGATTTTTTTTTTTTTTTTTTTTTTTTTTTTTTTTTAGTTTTTGAAAGATTCTCTTCTGCTCACCAATGCATTTATTTGATAAAAAATACAGTAAAAATTGTGAAATATTTTTACAATGTAAATCAGCTGTTTTCAATGTGAATATATAGTAAAGTATAATTTATTTCCTGTGATCAAAGCTGAATTTTCAGCATCATTACTCCAGTCTTCCGTGTCACATGATCCTTCAGAAATCATTCTACATTCAAGTCATTCAAAGAAACATTTTAATTGAATTAATGAATTAATTCTAAATGTCTTTACTTGTCAATTTTTATCAATTTAATGAATAAAGTATCAATTACTTTTGAAAAAAGCTTATAAATGCATGTAGTTTTCAGAGAATATTATTGATTTTTCTTGCCGACTGTAAACTTCTCCAAGCGCGATCACATCATCAATATTTGAGTCTGTTTTCCATGAAGTGAGACTGCCATATTTAAGATATGACCATCACATTATATCACAGCTGTATTCTGACTTCATCTGTGATGTTTTCTTCATTCCCTCACTAGCAAATCGACGGGAAGGCCTTCCTTCTGTTGACGCAGCGAGATATCGTTAAGATAATGAGCGTGAAGCTCGGCCCCGCCCTCAAGATCTACAACTCCATCCTGATGTTCAGACACGCCGAGGACGACCAATCAGCAGCCGGCGACAGCAACACATGAAGCCAGAGCGACCAATCGCAGCCGATATCCCTCCCCCTGCGACTATGTATGTGAAACAGATTTATATCTGCTGTATCGATGCATTCCGACACCTCTCGTGCCCCAAACGCCCTCCGTTAGTGCTTCTCACCCGTACGGCCTCTCCGTCTCCGTCAGGTTCCTGTGCATTTCGTTTTAGCGACCCGGTTCTGCCTTTAAACAGACGTAGTGGACCGTCTGCACGTGTGCGAACTCCTCTGCGCTCTTACTTAAGCTCAACGACATGACAATCAATCAAACGCAGTCAACGGCGTATAATCAGGGGTTTCTCGGTCACGGTGCTATTTCTATTCAAAACACAAACAGGCGAACAGCGACTACAGGATTTGCTCTCGAATGAGTGTGTGTGTGTGTGTGTGTGTGTGTGTGATGACTTTAAACGAATAGTTCATCCAGTAATGATCGTTCTGTCATCATTTACTCACCTTCGTGTCCAAACCCGTTGATGTTCATTCCCAACACTCTCGTATAACCTCAGAAAGCCTTGATTCAGTAGTGCTTCTTCTTTCATTTAAACAGTCAAAATCAGGAATACTATTTGTGTTCCACAGAAGAGAGTAAATGATGACAGAATGATGATTTGTGTCTGAACTCTTCATTAATACTCAGAGATTTGTGCCCTTTCTGTTACTTCCTCTAATTTTATTCTATTTTGTACAGTTCTGTATGATTTTGCTGTACCTGATGAATCACCTTTTATTTATTGTGCAAAATCACCGTGTGTTTGCACAGTGAAGGATAATAATATATTGTATATGATCAATTTCAAATGCCAAAAGGATTTGTTTTAAATTGAAGAGTGTTTATTTTTGTGATGTATCGAGAGCCCGGAATTAGACGAATCCCTGTTTATGTTTAATGAAATATTATAAAAATAAGTGAAATACTTTATTGGAGTGTGAATGCTGCGCTCTCATTGGCTCTGTGAGGATGAAGCAGAATTCTCATTTCGCATCAGGGGATTTTCTGATGATTATTTAAACACTTGCTATAATGCACAAAGCAAACGATATATATATTTGCTATGAATTTTGACATTGGTGTGATTTCATTGGAGAATCCGTCTTATTTTGAACGTTTATTTAATTTAGCCAAACGTCAGGAATGTAAGTCCATCTTGTGTGTTCTAGTTCAGTTTTACACCCCAGAATGAAGTCGATCAGTTGTATTAGTTACTGCATTCATCCAGATATGATGATTGATTTATTGATCAGATGTTCTGAACATATTTATAAACCCTGTTTCTTACACTCACTCACACTTTGTACAACAGAATTCATTCAGTCACATCAGCACCCTAATAAACAGTGCAAATCTCCTCAGCGAACTGTCGTCTTTCTTCTTCAAATACAATTTATAGGTGGAAAAACATGTGCTTTTTCTCAGTGTGGTTCTTCAGGACACGAGAAATGTCTGTCTATCTTCACGGTAAACGGATCTTCTCTCCGGCAGCAGGATTAGTGGAAGAACACATTGATTTATCCACGTTTATTAATAGAGTTCAGCTCAAGCGGAGCAAAGCAGAAGAATCAGCTGACCTGAAGAAGCCGAACGCTTGATCTGATGCATCTGGATCAGTGTCTGAATATGAATGTAAAATCAGTGAGTGTTGTTCTGTTTGAGTTTGTTTACTCGTGCCAGCAGCTCAACAACCTTCAGACGTACCTTATTAACCATCTGGACGAGCGGTCATGGGTAAACCAACCAATCATGTTAACCCTATTTATATACTGATTTATAAACCACTTTCATTTATTTTGTGCCAGGCTGTTTATTATAAAGAAAATGCTTTTCAATACACTATTAGAAATAAAGGTTTGGTGGGGTTCTATATGGAACTTTAGGGTTCTTCAAATTTAAAGAACACTTTATATGTAAAAAGGTTCTATATAGAACCCTAGGGTTCTTGACTCAATTTTAAAGAGCGATTAATGCCAAAAAGGTTCTATATAGAACTCTAGGGTTCTTGACTCAATTTTAAAGAACACTTTATATGTAAAAAGGTTCTATATAGAACTCTAGGGTTCTTGACTCAATTTTAAAGAGCGATTAATGCCAAAAAGGTTCTATATAGAACTCTAGGGTTCTTGACTCAATTTTAAAGAACGCTTTATACAAAAAAAGGTTCTATATAGAACTCTAGGTTCTTGACTCAATTTTAAAGAGCGATTAATGCCAAAAAGGTTCTATATAGAACTCTAGGGTTCTTGACTCAATTTTAAAGAACACTTTATATGTAAAAAGGTTCTATATAGAACTCTAGGTTCTTGACTCAATTTTAAAGAGCGATTAATGCCAAAAAGGTTCTATATAGAACTATAGGTTCTTGACTCAGTTTTAAAGAATGCTTTATTCCAAAAAGGTTCTATATAGAACTCTATGGTTCTGGACTCAATTTTAAAGAACACTTTATTCCAAAAAGGTTCTATATTGAACTCTAGGGTTCTTGACTCAATTTTAAAGAGCGATTAATGCCAAAAAGGTTCTATATAGAACTCTAGGGTTCTGGACTCAATTTTAAAGAACACTTTATTCCAAAAAGGTTCTATATAGAACTATAGGTTCTTGACTCAGTTTTAAAGAATGCTTTATTCCAAAAAGGTTCTATATAGAACTCTATGGTTCTGGACTCAATTTTAAAGAACACTTTATTCCAAAAAGGTTCTATATAGAACTCTAGGTTCTTGACTCAATTTTAAAGAGCGATTAATGCCAAAAAGGTTCTATATAGAACTCTAGGGTTCTTGACTCAGTTTTAAAGAATGCTTTATTCCAAAAAGGTTCTATATAGAACTCTAGGGTTCTTGACTCAATTTTAAAGAACGGTTTATACTAAAAGGTTCTATATAGAACCCTAGGGTTCTTGACTCAATTTTAAAGAACACTTTATATGTAAAAAGGTTCTATATAGAACCCTAGGGTTCTTGACTCAATTTTAAAGAGCGATTAATGCCAAAAAGGTTCTATACAGAACTCTAGGGTTCTTGACTCAATTTTAAAGAGCGATTAATGCCAAAAAGGTTCTATATAGAACTCTAGGGTTCTTGACTCAATTTTAAAGAACGCTTTTATACTAAAAGGTTCTATATAGAACTCTAGGGTTCTTGACTCAATTTTAAAGAGCGATTAATGCCAAAAAGGTTCTATATAGAACTCTAGGGTTCTTGACTCAATTTTAAAGAACACTTTATACAAAAAAAGGTTCTATATAGAACCCTAGGGTTCTTGACTCAATTTTAAAGAACACTTTATATGTAAAAAGGTTCTATATAGAACCCTAGGGTTCTTGACTCAATTTTAAAGAGCGATTAATGCCAAAAAGGTTCTATACAGAACTCTAGGGTTCTTGACTCAATTTTAAAGAGCGATTAATGCCAAAAAGGTTCTATATAGAACTCTAGGGTTCTTGACTCAATTTTAAAGAACGCTTTTATACTAAAAGGTTCTATATAGAACTCTAGGGTTCTTGACTCAATTTTAAAGAGCTATTAATGCCAAAAAGGTTCTATATAGAACTCTAGGGTTCTTGACTCAATTTTAAAGAACGCTTTATTCCAAAAAGGTTCTATATAGAACTCTAGGGTTCTTGACTCAATTTTAAAGAGCGATTAATGCCAAAAAGGTTCTATACAGAACTCTAGGGTTCTTGACTCAATTTTAAAGAGCGATTAATGCCAAAAAGGTTCTATATAGAACTCTAGGGTTCTTGACTCAATTTTAAAGAACGCTTTTATACTAAAAGGTTCTATATAGAACTCTAGGGTTCTTGACTCAATTTTAAAGAGCTATTAATGCCAAAAAGGTTCTATATAGAACTCTAGGGTTCTTGACTCAATTTTAAAGAACGCTTTATTCCAAAAAGGTTCTATATAGAACTCTAGGGTTCTTGACTCAATTTTAAAGAGCGATTAATGCCAAAAAGGTTCTATACAGAACTCTAGGGTTCTTGACTCAATTTTAAAGAGCGATTAATGCCAAAAAGGTTCTATATAGAACTCTAGGGTTCTTGACTCAATTTTAAAGAACACTTTATACTAAAAGGTTCTATATAGAACTCTAGGGTTCTTGACTCAATTTTAAAGAGCGATTAATGCCAAAAAGGTTCTATATAGAACTCTAGGGTTCTTGACTCAATTTTAAAGAACGCTTTATTCCAAAAAGGTTCTATATAGAACTCTAGGTTCTTGACTCAGTTTTAAAGAGCGATTTATACTAAAAGGTTCTATATAGAACTCTAGGGTTCTTGACTCAATTTTAAAGAACGCTTTATACTAAAAGGTTCTATATAGAACTCTAGGGTTCTTGACTCAATTTTAAAGAACGCTTTATACTAAAAGATTCTATATAGAACTCTAGGGTTCTTGACTCAATTTTAAAGAATGCTTTATACAAAAAAGTTTCTATATAGAACCCTAGTTGTTCTAAAACAAGTGCCTGACAGAACCCTTTAAGGTTCTATATAGAACTTTTTCTTCTAAGAGGGAGTACATCAGGTTTAAGTCTATTGTGACTAATTATGCTGTGTAATTGTTAACAGTGTGTTTGATGTTTGTTTTTGGCTCGCTGTGATTGGCCACTCGCTGAGGAAACACCCAAAGGCTCTACATGCAAATGTGACAGAAACATGGTAACTTTAAAAGCGCCCGCTGTAATAGCAGATGTTCAGTAAGAGGGAATAATAATGCAGCTGTTTCAGGATATGTGAATTTAATTATTAGGGTGTGAAGCTCAGACAGACAAAACAATATATAAACACACTGGAACATCAACACTAACAACAGGCATAAATACCATCAGAATATCACAGCCGTTGAATTACACGTTTGTAGCATCCTGACAGTGGTTTTGGTGCAGTCTAATGGCATTTTGTGATTGACAGTGTCCTTCATTGTTCATCCCTCATGATTAACCTCTGGATGTAGATGAAGATGTGAGTAGATCTGACAGGAAAACACTCTGGTTTGGTTGTGGTTTAACTGTAAAAAGAACTGCACAATATTATAAATCACCTTTTATTTCATTTGCTGTCTCTGGGAAACTCTTCTGAAAGACTCAAGTTATCAGAATTATATCGCACATTATCATTTACTTGTTGTTCAACACTAAACAAGACCAAAATGTCTGTCTTTTCCTCAGAGTCATTGGGGATCAGTGCTGTTTTGGACCCCACTGACTTTCATTACATGGACTAAAACATACACATTCTTGAAAATATATTTTGTGGTGCTTCAGAATGTTGTAAACATCCCTGAGTTTTATTTTCCATTTGAGCAGTAAACAAATGCCTTGTTCTGAGAATAACCCTCAGGTCAGATTTGGCCCATCCCATGAGGCGTCACTGGAACGCAGTGAGGATTATGGGAGAATTTGATGACGCAGGTCTTTCCTTAAATGCTGTGGGAATAAGATGTTCTGCGGACACGTGATTGTGCTGTTGGACACGTTTGGGTGCGATAAGATCCTTTCACTGTAGTGGGAGAGGGAACATGTTTCCTGACAGATCCCAGTGGAGAGCTGGAGCTTGTTAAATGCACTCGGCCATCGGCGAGCATTTCCGAAGACAGCGTTCCTTGATTGTGTCTTGAGGCGAGATGTAGCAGAAAGGAACTTCAAAGGCCGCGGAGGTTTGGCTTAATAAGCATCTCTCTGAGGTGCGGCGGGATCTCAGCCGCCTGAACCTTGTTATTTTGCAGCGTTTCATCTTTATCCTCAGCTCAGCATCTGGAAGTGCTTTGGGTGCGTTTGTTATGGATCATGTGAAGAGTTACCAATCAAATATGCTGGTGATATTGCAATCCACACCCATCCATAAACCTCATTTCTACACTCTTAAAAATAAAGTTTACAAAAGAGAGAGTGATGCCATTGAAAAACCATTTCTGGTTCCCCAAAGAATCATCTTTTCTTAGTGTGAAGAACATTTTACTAATCTAAAGAACCCTTTTCCACCCTAAAAAACCTTTTGTGCAATGGATTAAGGTTCTTCATGGAACCAAAGATGGCAATAAAAGAGTGTAAAGCACTTTGTTAGCAGGAAAATAAAGGTGTTAAAGTTGCAAAATTCATCAATTATGAAGCAAATTCAATTTAATCTGTAAAGCAGCTCTACAGATCAATTCAGTTCAATGTAAATCAATTATGAAAAGATACAGATCTCTACAGATAATCATAATTCAGATCTAGTCTTTTTAATTAATTATGGTTTTATTATAGTAAAAGTGTAGTAACCATGGTTTTTTGGCATATTGACATTTATTACCACTTTTTCTACACTCTAAAAAATCCTTTTAAAAACAACCCAGTTTTGCATGCATAAATCTCCTGATTTTCCAGTTTTTGTTCAATTTTAAATTCATTTTGAAAACCAGGCTGTTTTAAATCACTTTTATCCATTATTTCGTTTAATTCCTTCGTCAAAAATCCCTTTAATAGAGGCATTTACTGTTCATCCGAGCTGCTGCTCATTTTCACAATCCCCATTTTACGTGCTGCACATTTTATTCCAAAACTCTAATATTTACATTTAAATCCGCCTCTTTTCATGATCTCAGTGTCTGTATTGAGATCAGAAACCTTTGAATTTGTGGTAACATCACAGAAAACTGTTAAATACGTATATTCAGCTATGAATCTTCTCATTATTGAATATCTCCGACCTGTTAGAATACACTGAAGAGTAGGTGGGTTATTCAATATTGATTATTATTGATTTGAAGAATACTGTAGTAACACTGAGGTGAACCTGTCCATGTTTCAGGTCATATATGATCAATGTTAGGTTATTTGGGTTGAAAATGGACAAACCCAGCAGTTGGGTTAAATGTTTGCCCAACATGTTTGGTAGTTTTATTTAACCCAAATATTGTTTAAAAATGACTATATGGCTGGCTTAAAGCGAACCCAAAATAGGTTGGAAATATTATATACCATTTTTAAACTATGGTTGAGCTAAATTGTCATATACAATATGCTAGTGCAAGTATATAACAATTAGTTCAAACTTTGACCTGTGGAGGGCAGTAATACACTTAGCAGCGTCTTCACTGCCGGAATTCTAATAAAGAAGAAGAAGAAGAAGAAGAAGAAGAAGAGAGATAGTTCAAGATGAGCATTTGTGGTTAAAATGTATAAAATTTTACTTTTTTTTTTTTTAGAAAATGTCCGATGGTTTCTCTAGATGAGACTCTTATTCCTCGTCTGGGATCATGTAGAGCTCTTTGAAGCTGCACTGAAACTGACATTTGGACCTTCAACCCGTTGAACCCCAGTGAAGTCCACTATATGGAGAACAATCCTTGAATGTTTTCATCAAAAACCTTCATTTCTTTTCGACTGCAGAAAGTGAACTAATCCTTTAACTACCATAACCATGGTTTATTTATGGTAAAACCATGGTAAATTTTCATAAGGACTAACATGACTGACGTTATAACCAGGAACATTAATCTAGTTTTAGTCTGAAATTGGATTTTGAATGTTTGTTTATTAAATTGTTTCTGTATTTGTTGCTTTTCTCAACATTCACCAATTGCTGGTTTACCTTCGTTAAGCTGATTATTGATCTTTGGCTTGATCTCTGACCTCTGCAATGATATTGATCATAATGATATTGATTTAACCCTATACGCTCCTCTTCCAATAGATGCTTACAGACAATTAGCTGGTTTTTAATGAGTTGATCAGTCAACATTATTTATCATGCATTAAAGGTCACTTATTCTTGCTACAGAGACTACAATCATGATGTTTTGAATATGGCTACAGTGTTTTGGAGATGGGGTTGGTCGGAAAACCCTTACAAAAAAAGTACCTCATGTGTTTCTTTATCATTGTAGTTTTTGTTTTCACTAGTGAATTTCATGTGTTAATGTTGTTTTAATAACGTGTTCCAAATGCCGCATGAATATTTTTTTCCTTGCATATATATATTTGACCAACAGGAAGTGGAACGACGAGACAAAACGCCCCCCCCCTCCAGCGAACGCATCTGAATTCGTCGCTCGCCCAGGTAAGTGCGCGTCACCATCGCGCGCTCTCTCTCTCTCCGCTGACCGGCTCTGATGGCTTTTAACGCGCGTTTGAGCATCACAAGCGCCGTCGATCATGGGGTTAAACAGTTTAGAAGGCAATTATTCAAATCCTGCAGCACTTCCACTGGATTCGGGCTGCGGTATCATAGCAACAACACCCGAGAAGAAGCAGCGTAACATCAGCAGCATCACCCGAACCTGAAGCACCAAAACTCTGGATCAGAAACCCGGCGCGCGCGACACTCCCCACAGAAGAGCGCGAGACGAGCGCGCACGATTAACGGCTGAGAGAGGAGCGCGGGAATATATTCCTGACTGGAAATACTGGAAATAACGAACTTATTTTTTTATCTCAGCACAAAATGTTCTCTTCTGAAGGGAGAAAGTTTTCGTGTTATTGCCCGAATGCGAATTTATCAGTCATATTTCACGGTAAGCGATCGTTTATTGTTCCTTCACCGTGTGTCGATGGATTTATCGATGAATGATAAAATGATAAATATATCAACGCTGTCTCGTGTGTTTTTGTGTATTTTTAGGGCTCGTTAAATGTACCGAATGTCACGAGCTGTTACGCACGTTATTTTCCACGCATAAACCTTGTTCAGTTTTACGTTCATTTTGAAAATCAGGCTGTTTTAAATCACCTTTATCCGTTATTTCGTTTAATTCCTTCGTCAAAAATCCCTTTAATAGAGGCATTTACTGTTCATCCGAGCTGCTGCTCATTTTCACAATCCCCATTTTATGTGCTGCACATTTTATTCCAAAACTCTAATATTTACATTTAAATCCGCCTCTTTTCATGATCTCAGTGTCTGTATTGAGATCAGAAACCTTTGAATTTGTGGTAACATCACAGAAAACTGTTAAATACGTATATTCAGCTATGAATCTTCTCATTATTGAATATCTCCGACCTGTTAGAAGACACCGAAGAGTAGGTGGGTTATTCAATATTGATTATTATTGATTTGAAGAATACTGTAGTAACACTGAGGTGAACCTGTCCATGTTTCAGGTCATGTATGATCAATGTTAGGTACATTTTACTGTTAAAATATTTCTTTTAAGGGTCTTCTAGGATCATGATGCCACATGTCTCTAAAATATGAAACATAAATTCCTTTCAATAATTGGTTATTAAAAACCTTGAAGAGCTTCCAGTGGCAGGTATACAGTTCTGAACACGAGAATGAGAGTAATTAGTCAAACATCTGAATGAGGATGGTGTATTCTGTTTATGATGTGGTTAGTCATGTAAGATATTGTTTCAAGTCAGTGCAATAATTAATGCCGAAATGCATGAGATGTTTGTGCTATCAGAGCTCATTAATGCATCCATTGTGCGGATGAGAATCTGCTCAAGTTGACCAATCTCCCGTGACCAAAAATCTGGAATAACTAGTGCAGCGTAAAGAGATTGACATGCATTAATTGCAGATGCAACAGAACTGGAGTATCTGCTGTAAAAAGTGGTTCTTGGCTTACATTAGAAACCTGCAGCCGGTTGAAACAAACCATTTCAGTTAAGAAAACCTTTATAACTAAGGGTTTCCTTCACTTAAGGGGTTTGAAACTGGACTCGCATTAAAGCGCAGTTGAATCCAAATCCCGCATTAGAGACCAGATCCCTCAATCAACTTTAGTCAGGGTCAATGAGAATGAGACTGTGAGGGGTTGATCGATCCAAAGTCGGAGTCAAAACTCTTTGTCCTGTTTGAAAAGACATATTTTCAATGAACAATTAAAGAACCCAACATTGAATAAACTGAGCATCTGTCCTTCACAGTCATTAGTTTCAATTAAACAGCATTGAGTTCAGTAATGGATGTGTTGTTCAACAATCTCGTTTGTAGTTTCTTGGTGCTTTATTGATCATAAGTAGTTAGATACATCACACATCGTATAAACCAAATCTAGAGAAGGAGAAGCAGCCGAGCTGGCTTCAGATCAGTGAAACGCAGCACATCCTTGCCTTTGTGAACAGCATATCATTCATTTTCCGCCCACGAATGAATGTCAGCAGCATAATTGTTTATTTGTTTGTGCAGTATTATTTGTTGACTCGTGCGCCCTGCGTAATAGCCGTCATTCTCAGCTCCATTACCTTTATGTTTCCCTGCACTGACTGCGTGATGATGGAGCGGCCGGGAAATCATATTTCTGCTTTGTCTCTTTACTGCAGCTATAGTTTTACGAGCAAATTCGTTCTGGCAGCCTTGCGCGATCGCTGTCATTTTGTGTTTTGTCCTCATGATGTGTTTATTTTCATCTCTGCCCTTCATCCAGCCCTTCAGATATGAATGCAAAGGTCATTGTGATCCATAAATCCTTCTCGCCCGTGTTTGAGATGTCAATTCATGTGTGAAGTCTCTGTGGATTCTCCGTTCGCACAGATCCTCTGCTGTTTGCTTTGATGTGGAAGGATCCGCACACACCTTTGAACTCCGCGGCCTGCGTGATCGTCTGTTTGTCTGCGCTGTCAGAGCGTTTTCAGCTTTATTTGATTAAATGTGGAATCCTTCATTGCCAAACACTCTCAGGAATTCATCAAACCTATAAATCTTTGTGGTTGGAAATATAGAAGCAGAGCCAACACAGAAGTAGGAGCATTGTTTCTTAAAAGCAGTTTGTTTTGTTACATCAGCATCTTGATGTTGTTTTTGGGCTCTACTAGATTGAATGTTGATTATTTTCCTCATATTTTCCATTGTTGCAGCTCCTCTCTTCCCAGTCTGTCAGTAACGCTCTGTTTAGTTCCTGTCTCTATGAAGCCCCTCCTTCTGAAAAGCACACTGTGCTCTGATTGGTCGGCTGGAGCAGTGTGTTGTGATTGGTGTTTGGGAAATGTCCCGCCCCTTACCATAACCCCCAGTTTCAACACACTACTAACTAACTCAACCAGGCCCCGCCCCTTTATTATTTAAATGAGGAATATTGTGAAGAAAACTCTACAGTGCTTTTTCATGCTCAAACACCAACATTACACACTAAAGAAAGATGAACATGAAAGAAACAGCCATTTTTTGGTATCTGAGCAGTATGAGATGTAACATTAGAGATGTTGTTCAAATAATGACTCAAGCACTCTCAAGCTCCATGTAATGCACTTACACTAGTTGAAATCTTTTAAATCCAATTATCAATTGGTTTTGCATTATTATTACTGACTTGTGGTGATAAAGGTTTTCAGTGAAATAATGCAGAGCTAGAATATTCAGGCGCAAACAACCAATCTGAATGTTTATGTCATTAAATATTCATGAGCTTTGTACAGCCATATGAACTGTACCATTATGTTTTGTCTCTATGTCCAATGAAAATGATTAAAGTGATGAAGAGATGCTATTATTGTGCTTTCTGTATGTTTCAGACGACTTACAGTATACTCACATAAAGCAATATATAGCAAATATTGGCTGTGTGATTGATTATACTGTCGCAAAATTGTAAACAGTAATATATTATTGCATAGCGCTATATAATCCAACTTTATTCATATTTACATACTCATATAAAGCTATATATTGAATCTTAACTGCCTGATTTTTTTTGTTTCATCATAAAATGTGACTACAGTATATAATCAGTCAGTTCTTCTATATAAAGTTGCATATATAATTATGTCCAACATTATTCACATACATACAGCACACACATGTAAAGCGATATATACTATTTAGCAAATCTCAACTGATTGATTGTTTGGATAAACCCCAAAAAAAAAACAATCGCTGGGTTAAAACAACCCATTCACGGGGTTAAAACAACCCAATCGCTGGGTTAAAACAACCCAATCGCTGGGTTAAAACAACTCATTCACGGGGTTAAAACAACCCATTCACGGGGTTAAAACAACTCATTCACGGGGTTAAAAACAACCCAATCGCTGGGTTAAAACAACCCAATCGCTGGGTTAAAACAACTCATTCACGGGGTTAAAACAACCCATTCACGGGGTTAAAACAACCCATTCACGGGGTTAAAACAACCCAATCGCTGGGTTAAAACAACCCAATCGCTGGGTTAAAACAACTCATTCGCGGGGTTAAAACAACCCAATCACTGGGTTAAAACAACCCAGTCGCTGGGTTAAAACAACCAAATCGCTGGGTTAAAACAACTCATTCGCTGGGTTAAAACAACCCAATCACTGGGTTAAAACAACCCAGTCGCTGAGTTAAAACAGCCCAATCGCTGGGTTAAAACAACCAAATCCCTGTGTTAAAACAACCCAATTGCTGGGTTAAAACAGCCCATTCGCTGGGTTAAATCGACACAATCGCTGGATTAAAACAACCCAATCGCTGGGTTAAAACAACTCATTCGTGGGGTTAAAACAACCCAATTGCTGGGTTAAAACTACACGATCGCTGGGTTAAAACAATCCATTTGCTGAGTTTAAACAACTCATTCGCTGGGTTAAAACAACCCATTCGCTGGGTTTGTTTTGTTTTTAACCCAGCATTTTTTAGAGTGTAAGGCATGAAGATATTAAGATATTATAAACATTAACAACATGATTTTCTGTAAAGCTGCCTTGAAACAATGTGTATTGTGAAATGCACTAGACATGTACATTTGTCTTGATTTAAAGACAAGCAGATTGATCAGCTATAAAGTTTAAGTAGTGCACTATTAAGTAAGTTTAGGGCAGGTCCATAAACGCTTATTACTGACACATTTGCTTGCTGACAGGAGGGAAAGTGAATATTTCTCTCATAATTTCTCTGATCTAGTGGGACATCAGATGCCATATACTGATGCCATAAAAGTGCACCATCATTCACCCGACGTTAGTGCTGTTCAAGAGAAAAGTAAGAGTTAAATCACACGTCCTCTAGAATCGTAGCTGTATGAAAGTCAGTTGATCACTGTTATTCTGTTTACTGGCTGATACATTCATGACTGACGAGAACATGTAATTATATGTTTCCTCTCATCGGGTTTATGAAGCCTTGGAGGGTCATTATCATCATGTCATATCTGCTGATTCATGTTAAATCAATGTCCATCTAATGTGTTGAGAGACCCTAATGAGCACGGCGGCACAATGCGGCGAAGAGAAATGGACACTCAGTGAGTTGCAGCGAGAAACTAATTCACTTTTCTCTTCTTTTCTCCCCTGATGATTCAGAACTAATGAACTCTGGTGCTGGAAACTCAAATATGTATTTTCCTCTGGAAGTCCCTTTTGGAAGACAACATAAAGATTTAATTGGTGCCATAAATTATTAGTACTGTGGAAAAGTAGACGGGTTCACAAAGGCCACTGCAAAGTCTGTTTTGTTTAAGAAAACGAAGTAAACACACAGTGTGTCACATATATTGGTGTTCTACTGGACTGAGAAGAGTTTCTACAAACTTTAATGAGGCTGTGTTTGGGTGAGACCCTTGAGAAAGACTAATAAATCTGAATCTTTGGGAGTTCATTTAGAACGACACCATGAACATAAAGTCGGCATGAAAGGGAAGTCGCGATTAGTCTCGCGAAGCCAAACCTTGCAGCTTTCATTGGTCATGGACCACCCAGAGGCCGTCTGACTGACAAGCAACCAATCACAGTTTGTCTTGTTCCACGTCATGTTTAGTGGCATGTCCCTACGATAATAGACCAGTGTGCAAAACTCTGCGACGTATTTTTAAGAGTCTATGCCGCAAACATTAAACGTTCATTGTCACAGAAGTAAACATGACGACTTTCTTTTTCCATAAGGGGGTTTGGCATCACGGAATATTTGTTTCCAGGTGGACCTGGAAACAAATTAAGAGTTTGGTTCCAAAACACGATAAACGCCATTTTTAAAAAAAAAATTAATTTCCGTCAAAATCAGTATTGTATCTGGTCAGTATTGAAAAGTCATTTATTGATATTGAGCAAAATGCCATATCCGTTGTGTTATTCTGTCATGTTTTCACACTTTCTTTCCAAAACGTGACAAACGCCAGTCTCCTTTCTCTGCAGAACACGATATATCCGCTCAACCAATCACAGCGCTCTATTCACGCACTGTAAACAGTAATGGTGGCGCTCTGAATACACCCGGCCGGCCTCCTAGTTTTCCTTATCTGCTTTGTACTTTGAGATCAACAAAAACAGAAAAATGAATAATTCTGACAGCATTGATGAACCTGCGGTGGGGAAGAAACGTAATTCATCGAAATGTAATCATTAACGTGAGGAGATTAAGAAGACATGCCGGCTGTTGCTTTGTTCCCCAAAACTGAATCATGAACCGTTTTTAAAAGCCGTTTTTACTACCAATGTACTCTGCAAATGTGCTTCTTTTAACCATGCAGTGGCGCCAGATACTCTTTAATCAGTAATGACAAACGGAGACGTAATTCATTTATAACATTAACAAGATGACCCTTTGAATTCATTTTGGGAGAGACGGCTGAATGTATTTTTAGTCAAATGCCTGTATATAAGATTAGTATTGGCAAAGTTTAGACTCATATATGTGGATCAACTTACTTTGTTGTGTATTTTCAATATGAAAAATAACTTTTATATTAATTGCATTTTGAAAAAAAAAAACGTGTCTTGGATTTATTGCATTTTGGGGGGAAATAATCCGTTTTTATAATAAACCTTTTAAAAACAAAATGTAGTTTTGAATTTTTAATGTTTTTATGACCAAAAGATGCTATGTGAAAGTTTGAAATAGAAAATAGTGGTTTTCATTTTGCCACTTTCTTGGTAAAGAAAACACCTTTTTACTCAAATTAATCAAAATGGAGTTACTGCGTTTTGGAACCAAACTCTTCAAATATTCCAGGTGTACCTCGACACACACGTCACCTGGAAATCCTGTAGAATTCAACCAATCAGATGATGACTTCGAAACTCCTGAAGTGTTTCCAATTTTGTGTCCAAAAAGCATTGGACGTTCAGCCAATAGTCCCTGACGTCTAAGACTAAGTCGCGATAGTCTTTTCTTTCCTATTGTGCTGTATATCCGAGTGAAACTGCTTCTCAAACAAGAACAAATGTAGGGCGGGGCTTGATTTTGTCTGTTGGGAATTGATTGGATTGCTGTGGTTTGCTATTGGTTGATTTCATGTGAGTGACAGGTTGCCCCGGCCTTACGCTAGTAAACACGTAAACAACTCAAAAGCCTACAGATCATGTTTACCTGCTGACATTAGTAAGTGAATCATCCCTCAATGATACATTGATGTTCATGTTCTCGTGGATTCATATTTTCAGCAGTAATAATATGTGAACCAAGCAACAAGATGTTTTTTACCTGTTAGCCTGTTGCTCACTCATGTTTCTCACAGTTTGTGATAGAATCAGCTTTTATGTCAAATCAACACCAAACAGAACAAACAGATGCTTTTCGTCTTTCTGTTTGGAGTCTGAAGTGAATCATGTCATCTGTCTCTGTCACACACTGCTTCTGTTCTTCTTTCACTCATGTGACTGTGATCGCTGATCACTGCTGTGTGTTTGTGCTGCATTAACCCACACCATCCATATGCTGTTCACAGGAAGCAGCATCTCGCTCCCACTCAGTGTGCTGGAGAGTCCAGTGAACACTCGCCTGAGACGGAGCTTTGTGTTCATCCTCTCTCATGTTCAGCCTTCCAGATTTTACAGAGCTTTCATCAAGATAAGTGAGCTTCTGGAACGTCCCTCTAATGAAGAACCAATAGGAGCACAGCAAATGCTGGTGTGTGACATTCATTGAAAAAGGATGTTACAAGCAAAAAGAAGTCTCTTCTGCTCACCAAGGCTGATTAAAAATGCAGTACAAAATTGTGAATTATTATTATTACTATTTAAAGTAGCCATTTTCTATGTGAATATATAGTAAAGTATAATTTATTCCAGTGATCAAAGCTGAATTTTCAGCATCATTACTCCAGTCTTCAGTGTCACATGATCCTTCAGAAATCATTCTAATATGATGATTTGCTGCTCAAGAAACATTTATGATCATTATCAATGTTTAAAATGTTGATTATTATCAAGGTTGGAGCTAAACTCTGCAGGACAGCGGCTCTCTAGGACCGAACTTGCCTACCCCTGCCCTTACGCTACACTAAATTAATACTTATTAAACTGATCAAAAGTGACTGTAAAGACATAATGTTTCAAAAGATTCTGAACTGATGTTCTTTTTTGAACTTTCTATTCATGAAAGAATCCTGCAAAATAAAATGCATGATGGTTTCCATAAACATATGAAGCAGCACAACTGTTTTTAACATATAATAATGATCATAAATGTTTATTGAACAGCAAATCATCATATTAGAATGATTTCTGAAGGATCATGTGACACTGAAAACTGGAGTAATGATGCTGAAAATTCAGCTTTGATCACAGGAATAAATTACACTTTACTATATATTCACATAGAAAACCGCAATTTTAAATTGCAAAAATATTTAACATTTTTACTGTATTTTTGATTTAATATTTGCAGCCTTGGTGAGCAGAAGAGACTCTTTCAAAAACATTCTAAAAATTCTTAATTCCTAACTTTTGACTGGTAGAGTGTATGTGTGTGTTTGTGTTTTTATTATTATTACTTGTTGTTGCTTATGTATGCACATGCTATATGTCAGATTTAGTGAGTATGTGTCTAGATCTCTTTTCCAGCCCACACTAATGTACTTTCTATCTTTTCCAGGATGATTAATTGAGCGCCATCATGATTGCCACAGGGGGTCTACTGCGGATATCTGCCAGGCGACAGGACTCCCTCCGCGCTAAGAACCGTGCCGAAAACAAGCGTAAGAGGAAAGCAAAGAAAAAGAGGAAGAACGAAGTGGTTGTGGTTAAAGGAAAGCTGAAGCTGTGTTCCGTATCTGGACTGGTCGCTGCCATTGGGATTCTGGTGCTGCTGGTTGGCGTCGCCATGGCTGTGTTGGGCTACTGGCCCAAAGAGAGTCCGCAGTATCCGGGATTGATGAACACACAGAACGCTCAGAGGACTTACGAGAGCCGAGGACGTGAATTAGTCAATGTGACCGTCAGATGGGATCTACTAGATAAAGACTTCAGGAGCTTTAATGGCTCCAGTGGGACTCCTGAGCTGGATTCGCCTAAGCTGGGAGCATTTGCTACGTTTATTAACAGATACTTGTATTCAGACAAGCTGAAGGTGTTCGGACCTTTAATTATGGGCATCGGGATCTTCCTATTCATTTGTGCTAATGCAGTGCTTCACGAAAACAGAGACAAAAAGACCAAAATCATTAACCTTAGAGACATCTACTCAACAGTGATTGACATTCATAGTTTGCGGACCAAGGAATCCACGCCGCTGAATGGTTTCGTGAACTACTGCCAATCGAAAGAGACCAAATCCTACGGAGCCCCTCATAAAGACTCCTGGCCTTCTCCAGGCTCCGGTCGACACGACGCAAGTAGCATGATCTCGTCCCGACGTCTGTCTACCACCATCCCACGAGTCTCGTCTTTGGAGAAACAGAGCTTTGCGGACACCGTCTACAGTATCTATCAAGATCAGAACCGAATCCCACCTGAGCTAAGGCAATGGGAAACCAGAACCATCGTGTCCACCTCAGTCAACGCTTTCACTCTGCCAATGATGAAGCTCAACAACCGAGGAGCGTCCGAAAGAAGGGGTTCGGACAAAACTGGAGAAGCCAAGAGAGAGTTTTTGGACGCCGAGGCCATTTGCAGACGTTTGGAGGATCTGGTAGCGTCTAGGACCATCACAAAGGCCAAAGTGGAACCTGCTCAAAATCATCCAGAGCTTCCGCAGGACTCGGTGGAGGTTTACAGGAGTAGTGGCAGTTTGCAAGGAGTGCCTCGAGTTTCTCTGCAAGGATCCCAGGTTCAGCTGCTTCCGCCGTGTTCGCCGGGCCGCAAGGCCACAGGATCTCACCTGTCTTTAAGCGCTTTGTCTGACTACTCCAGGTCTATTGATCTGGATATCTGTACGTCGTCTACCCCTGCGGACCGGCAGGTGCGATCGAGACGTCTCAGCTGCCCTCGACTGGAGGGCCTCGGCAGCGGAGGCTACACCAAACTCGAGGGTCTTGGCGGCGAGTCCTTCGAGTCCACGGACAATGCAATGTTTAGTCATGGGAGTTCTGTTGAGGTTTTGGAAAAGGACCAAGAGCATCACAATCAGACGGACCAAGAGGAGAGCGGCGTGGTCAGACAATTTTCAAAGAAACAAAAACTCATAATGGTTTCTCAATCAGACACTACTTTAGAGGATGTGGAAATGGACAGTGTAGAAATTTAACTAGGTGATTCACTCATGACTCTTGGATGATGTGAAACTAAAGGTACGGTCACATTGGCAAAGTTTGTTCAGCGAATTTTCACAAGCAAAATCCAATCATTTCAATAGGAATGGATGTCTAGGACTATCACAAAGGCCAAAGAGGAACCCTCATAAAGGCTAGTTAAATTTCTACTCTGCCCATTTGATGGTCCTCAGAAAGTAATTTCAGCACATTTTCACGAGCGAAATCCTGTCATTTCAATAGGAAATGGGAATTTCCCCACTTTCCCACATTTCAATGGGAATTTCCCCACATGGAGTTCACAATGGTAGAGTCTAGGACTATCACAAAAGCCAAAGTGGAACCCTCATAAAGGCTAGTTGAATTTCTAAAGTTAAATTCTAGTTAAATTTCTACTCTGTCTATCTGATGGTCCTCAGAAAGTAATTTCAGTGCATTTTCACAGCCGAAATCCAGACATTTCAATAGGAATCTACATGTTTGGGAATTTCCTCACATGGATTTCGCATTGGTAGAGTCTAGGACCAACACAAAGGCCAAAGTGGAACCCTCATCAAAGGCTAGTTAAATTTCTAAAGTTAAATTTCTACTCAGTCCATTTGATGATTCTCAGAAAGTAACTTCAGCTAAGCTAATTTTCACAAGCAAAATCCAATAATTTCAATAGGAATCCATATGGATTTCGCACTGGTAGAGTCTAGGACCATCACAAAGGCCAAAGTGGAACCCTCATCAAAGGCTAGTTAAATTTCTACTCTGTCCATTTGATGGTCCTCAGAAAGTAATTTCAGCGCATTTTCACAAGCGAAATCCAGACATTTCAATAGGAATCTACATGTTTGGGAATTTCCTCACATGGATTTCGCATTGGTAGAGTCTAGGACCAACACAAAGGCCAAAGTGGAACCCTCATCAAAGGCTAGTTAAATTTCTAAAGTTAAATTTCTACTCAGTCCATTTGATGATTCTCAGAAAGTAACTTCAGCTAAGCTAATTTTCACAAGCAAAATCCAATAATTTCAATAGGAATCCATATGGATTTCGCACTGGTAGAGTCTAGGACCATCACAAAGGCCAAAGTGGAACCCTCATAAAGGCTAGTTGAATTTCAACTCTGTCTATCTTATGGTCCTCAGAAAGTAATTTCAATAGGAATCCATGTGTTTGGGAATTTCCTCACATGGAATTCGCATTGGTAGAGTCTTGGACCATCATGAAGGCCAAAGTGGAACCCTCATAAAGGCAAGTTAAATTGTCCATTTGATGGTCCTCAGAAAGTAATTTCAGCACATTTTCACGAGCGAAATCCTGTCATTTCAATAGGAAATGTGAATTTCCCCACTTTCCCACATTTCAATGGGAATTTCCCCACATGGATTTCACAATGGTAGAGCCTAGGACTATCACAAAAGCCAAAGTGGAACCCTCATCAAAGGCTAGTTAAATTTCTAAAGTTAAATTCTAGTTAAATTTCTACTCTGTCCATCTGATGGTCATCAAAAAAATAATTTCAGCGCATTTTCACAGCCGAAATCCAGACATTTCAATAGGAATCTACATGTTTGGGAATTTCCTCACATGGATTTCGCATTGGTAGAGTCTAGGACTATCACAAAAGCCAAAGTGGAACCCTCATAAAGGCTAGTTGAATTTCTAAAGTTAAATTCTAGTTAAATTTCTACTCTATCTATCTGATGGTCCTCAGAAAGTAATTTCAGCACATTTTCATGAGCGAAATCCTGTCATTTCAATAGGAAATGGGAATTTCCCTACATGGATTTCACAATGGTAGAGTCTAGGACTATCACAAAAGCCAAAGTGGAACCCTCATAAAGGCTAGTTGAATTTCTAAAGTTAAATTCTAGTTAAATTTCTACTCTATCTATCTGATGGTCCTCAGAAAGTAATTTCAGTGCATTTTCACAGCCGAAATCCAGACATTTCAATAGGAATCTACATGTTTGGGAATTTCCTCACATGGATTTCGCATTGGTAGAATCTAGGACCATCACAAAGGCCAAAGTGGAACCCTCATCAAAGGCTAGTTAAATTTCTAAAGTTAAATTTCTACTCAGTCCATTTGATGATTCTCAGAAAGTAACTTCAGCTAAGCTAATTTTCACAAGCAAAATCCAATAATTTCAATAGGAATCCATATGGATTTCGCACTGGTAGAGTCTAGGACCATCACAAAGGCCAAAGTGGAACCCTCATAAAGGCTAGTTGAACTTCTAAAGTTAAATTCTAGTCAACTCTGTCTATCTGATGGTCCTCAGAAAGTAATTTCAGCGCATTTTCACAAACGAAATCCAGACATTTCAATAGGAATCTACATGTTTGGGAATTTCCTCACATGGATTTCGCATTGGTAGAGTCTTGGACCATCACAAAGGCCAAAGTGGAACCCTCATAAAGGCTAGTTGAACTTCTAAAGTTAAATTCTAGTCAACTCTGTCTATCTGATGGTCCTCAGAAAGTAATTTCAGCGCATTTTCACAAACGAAATCCAGACATTTCAATAGGAATCTACATGTTTGGGAATTTCCTCACATGGATTTCGCATTGGTAGAGTCTTGGACCATCACAAAGGCCAAAGTGGAACCCTCATAAAGGCTAGTTGAATTTCTAAAGTTAAATTCTAGTCAACTCTGTCTATCTGATGGTCCTCAGAAAGTAATTTCAGCGCATTTTCACAAACGAAATCCAGACATTTCAATAGGAATCTACATGTTTGGGAATTTTCTCACATGGATTTCGCATTGGTAGAGTCTAGGACCATCACAAAGGCCAAAGTGGAACCCTCATAAAGGCTAGTTGAACTTCTAAAGTTAAATTCTAGTCAACTCTGTCTATCTGATGGTCCTCAGAAAGTAATTTCAGCGCATTTTCACAAACGAAATCCAGACATTTCAATAGGAATCTACATGTTTGGGAATTTCCTCACATGGATTTCGCATTGGTAGAGTCTTGGACCATCACAAAGGCCAAAGTGGAACCCTCATAAAGGCTAGTTGAACTTCTAAAGTTAAATTCTAGTCAACTCTGTCTATCTGATGGTCCTCAGAAAGTAATTTCAGCGCATTTTCACAAACGAAATCCAGACATTTCAATAGGAATCTACATGTTTGGGAATTTCCTCACATGGATTTCGCATTGGTAGAGTCTTGGACCATCACAAAGGCCAAAGTGGAACCCTCATAAAGGCTAGTTGAACTTCTAAAGTTAAATTCTAGTCAACTCTGTCTATCTGATGGTCCTCAGAAAGTAATTTCAGCGCATTTTCACAAACGAAATCCAGACATTTCAATAGGAATCTACATGTTTGGGAATTTCCTCACATGGATTTCGCATTGGTAGAGTCTTGGACCATCACAAAGGCCAAAGTGGAACCCTCATAAAGGCTAGTTGAACTTCTAAAGTTAAATTCTAGTCAACTCTGTCTATCTGATGGTCCTCAGAAAGTAATTTCAGCGCATTTTCACAAACGAAATCCAGACATTTCAATAGGAATCTACATGTTTGGGAATTTCCTCACATGGATTTCGCATTGGTAGAGTCTTGGACCATCACAAAGGCCAAAGTGGAACCCTCATAAAGGCTAGTTGAATTTCTAAAGTTAAATTCTAGTCAACTCTGTCTATCTGATGGTCCTCAGAAAGTAATTTCAGCGCATTTTCACAAACGAAATCCAGACATTTCAATAGGAATCTACATGTTTGGGAATTTCCTCACATGGATTTCGCATTGGTAGAGTCTAGGACCATCACAAAGGCCAAAGTGGAACCCTCATAAAGGCTAGTTGAATTTCTAAAGTTAAATTCTAGTCAACTCTGTCTATCTGATGGTCCTCAGAAAGTAATTTCAGCGCATTTTCACAAACGAAATCCAGACATTTCAATAGGAATCTACATGTTTGGGAATTTCCTCACATGGATTTCGCATTGGTAGAGTCTTGGACCATCACAAAGGCCAAAGTGGAACCCTCATAAAGGCTAGTTGAATTTCTAAAGTTAAATTCTAGTCAACTCTGTCTATCTGATGGTCCTCAGAAAGTAATTTCAGCGCATTTTCACAAACGAAATCCAGACATTTCAATAGGAATCTACATGTTTGGGAATTTCCTCACATGGATTTCGCATTGGTAGAGTCTTGGACCATCACAAAGGCCAAAGTGGAACCCTCATAAAGGCTAGTTGAATTTCTAAAGTTAAATTCTAGTCAACTCTGTCTATCTGATGGTCCTCAGAAAGTAATTTCAGCGCATTTTCACAAACGAAATCCAGACATTTCAATAGGAATCTACATGTTTGGGAATTTTCTCACATGGATTTCGCATTGGTAGAGTCTAGGACCATCACAAAGGCCAAAGTGGAACCCTCATAAAGGCTAGTTGAATTTCTAAAGTTAAATTCTAGTCAACTCTGTCTATCTGATGGTCCTCAGAAAGTAATTTCAGCGCATTTTCACAAACGAAATCCAGACATTTCAATAGGAATCTACATGTTTGGGAATTTCCTCACATGGATTTCGCATTGGTAGAGTCTTGGACCATCACAAAGGCCAAAGTGGAACCCTCATAAAGGCTAGTTGAATTTCTAAAGTTAAATTCTAGTCAACTCTGTCTATCTGATGGTCCTCAGAAAGTAATTTCAGCGCATTTTCACAAACGAAATCCAGACATTTCAATAGGAATCTACATGTTTGGGAATTTCCTCACATGGATTTCGCATTGGTAGAGTCTTGGACCATCACAAAGGCCAAAGTGGAACCCTCATAAAGGCTAGTTGAATTTCTAAAGTTAAATTCTAGTCAACTCTGTCTATCTGATGGTCCTCAGAAAGTAATTTCAGCGCATTTTCACAAACGAAATCCAGACATTTCAATAGGAATCTACATGTTTGGGAATTTCCTCACATGGATTTCGCATTGGTAGAGTCTTGGACCATCACAAAGGCCAAAGTGGAACCCTCATAAAGGCTAGTTGAACTTCTAAAGTTAAATTCTAGTCAACTCTGTCTATCTGATGGTCCTCAGAAAGTAATTTCAGCGCATTTTCACAAACGAAATCCAGACATTTCAATAGGAATCTACATGTTTGGGAATTTCCTCACATGGATTTCGCATTGGTAGAGTCTAGGACCATCATGAAGGCCAAAGTGGAACCCTCATAAAGGCTAGTTGAATTTCTAAAGTTAAATTCTAGTCAACTCTGATGGTCCTCAGAAAGTAATTTCAGCGCATTTTCACAAGCGAAATCCCGACATTTCAATAGGAATCCATGTGTTTGGGAATTTCCCCACATGGATTTCGCATTGGTAGAGTCTTGGACCATCATGAAGGCCAAAGTGGAACCCTCATAAAGGTTAAATTTTGATGCAAAATCTGCATGGGGAAATCTTTAGCCCTCACAAATTCCAGATCACGTAAATTCCTATTGAAATATCTGGATTTCGCTTGAGTAAATTCGCTGAACAACGGTAAATGTGACCGCACCTTAAAAGTAATTTCAGTGACGACATGTGCAGTGATGGTCTTCGGAAAGTAATGAAAAGAGAGCAAAGGTTGCCTGAAATGTTGTTACTATGTTAGACCCAAAGGTCAGTCTTTAATACTGTTTCCTGGAGGAACTACAAGCAAAAACCAGATGGGAAGTAACAGTCTCAGACTTTCAGCATGATAGCACAGCTATGCTCCACTAGATTAAAAAAATTACTTCCAGTAGTAGAATATTTGTGGCTGTTTAGTTTATCGGTGAAGTTTGGCTGTCTGAGCAGCATGTTTTATACCGTTGTCTACTTGCACTTTTTTTAACCACCAAATTATTGATTATTTTTTAGAAATTGACTTGATAGCAATATCTCATTTGAACTGTTCCCTGCTTGTGTGGGAAATGTTTATGTTTGCATTTTGCCTCAGAGATGTTAACTTGTATGCCGTCAGTTTTTTCTTACTTTATACTTTTTATTTGACTTAAATGAACTCAAACAAACCATGAGTCAAATCCAGACGTTAGCTAGCTATGTAGTTCAGTGCTGTCTGAAATGTAATGTCCATTACAGTATATTTAAAATATCATGAGACGTTGAAGTTTCTCTGATGAGTTTTGAGGTCATTTAATTAAAGATTAATCAACAGCGTCTCTTTAAAGCAACCCAAGAGAAGCATTAATGCTGCGTTCCATCCAAAATCAGATGTCTGAATGAGGAAAAATCAAGTAACCTCTGGTGAAATGAGTTTGGAGTTAAACCAATGGCTGTAATTGACTAATCTGGCACTAGAGAGTTTGTGTGCTCTGAGAACATGTACTAACAATCACAATCACATACTAGTACAGTTACCAGTTTCGATTTGAAGTCCGACTTCAAGTGTTGTTCTATTCTGTGAAAACTCTGAGTTGATTGGAACGCAGTGTGATCTGCAGCTTGTGATGTTAATGAACAGATGCTCATGTGGGAGTTTGTCTTTGTTACGGTGTTCAAATGTAACGGTAGACTCTTCTAAAGCTTCCCTAGTCATTTTGTCTCCATTTGCCTTCAAAAGAACAGATTCTGCCAATTAATAAACATATTAAATGCAACTGAAAACAACAGCGAGCACCGTCTCAAACTGCTAGTACTGTATCCGACTCTGTCTAGTTAAACACGCTCTTAAAAATAAAGCTTCCAAAAGGGGCTTTTCGCAGAAGAACCTTCCAGTCATCGGTTCGTAAAAGAACCATTTTTTCTTAGTGTGAAGAAAAATCTAAAGAACCTTTTTCCACTATAAATATCTTTTGTGCGATGGAAAGATTCCATGGATGTTAAAGGCTCTTCATGGAACCATCAGTGGCCATAAAGAAGCGTTATTTTTAAGAGTGCAGTTTGATAATCTCCAGTATCTCTCCATGGTGTGTGTGTGTGTGTGTGGTACGTTTCTGATATGGTGTCAGTGAAATCATCTGTTTGCAGATATGGTGGTCTTCATGTACTTCAGTTGCTCCTGAAATATTAACACTTTCCATGGATTAATGTCATTATCCTGCAGTGAAGAGCAACAGTCATCATTCACGCTAGACGATGAAGAGTTCGACTCAAGAAACTCTTGGAAGCGTTGGGTGATTCCTCCTGTGCATCATATATGTCTGAATACACTGGACAAAATATTAAACTCACAATTTACAAAGATGAACGCATATAGTTTTCTTTAATCACGATGAGGTGATCATTTCTCTGCTTTGATTTGAGTGGATTTTGATTTCTGTCATGTTTCCAGGGTGGAAAAACAGGTGGTTTCTTCATGCTTTCCTTATTTAAATCTTCTCAATTTAAGCATGTTTTCTTTTAAAAGTTTTTTTTTCTTTCCATGTGTCTTAATATACCCCTTAAAATCCCTTGGTTGAATGACATCATCCTGCAGGAAGTGACATCATTTTGGAGGGAAAACTGCAGTAAGTATTGTCAATGGATTTGATGGATGGATTTGGTGTAAAACATTAAATCCCGTTTGACACAAATCTGTTTGGTTAAAATGAACATTGCAAAAGATTCTTAAAATATGAAAATAATCTTCTAGCTGAAGCCATCATGTGCCTCAATGACTAAAGCCCCGTTCACACCAAGAACGATAACTATAGATAACGATAAAGAGAGTTCTAAAAATTGTTCTAAATATAAAAGAATAAAAGTGTAAATGCAACAATAACAGCAAAAACATGTGAGAACATCGCACAAGTTTAGAATAGTTCATTTGTGTTGACGCAAATATAGTTATCATTATAGTTAAAATTATTGGTGTGAACGAGCCTTAATAGGGAACATTCTCAGAACTTTAGCTAATGTTCTGGCAAAGCTGTCTAAACGCTATGAACAAACGTTCTTCCAGTAACATTGATAGAACATTCGTTCAAAGTTATCTGGTCTTTAATAATGTTCTCAAAATGTTAGCAGGAAAACATTATTTGGGTCATTGATGAATAAGAAGTGTAAAAACATAATGGAGATATAATTAATTTTGAAGTTTTATTAAGTGTTAACAATGAGATTATGTGGTTTTTATAATCGATTAACTCTGCTTTTGTCATTTTTTGTCAAAATTTCGGTTTTACCGAATGACGATATTTTCAAACAATGCTAACAGGCTGATATCTAACAAAAGGACAATCAAACATTTTATATTTAGTACAAGTTTTTAAAATATTACAACATTTTCCATGTTTTATAGCGGTTGCACCGAATGACCTGATGTTTCGGGACATGCATACACTGTAAAATTTACGGTAAAAAACCGGCAGCTGTGGTTGCCAGAACTTTACCGTAAAAAATACAGTAGCAACATAAAAAAAAAATCTGTTACATTTACGGTAAAATAACGTATTTCATTAACTGATATCATGTTAATTTACCAACCTAATGAAGTACTAATATCTGTTTTGTACCTTTATAATACACTGACAGTCACCAAACACAGTGGTGATGAGAGTCACATAATGAATCAAAGTTCATCACAAGCAGCTTTCCCACAAGCTGGGAAAGGACAACACTAACATATAGAAGGAGCACACAGTGTCATTCACACACACACTAAACACCATCATGGTAACATGCATGAAATTTTAAAAATGCAATAAACATTAATTTAACAACGTTAGATGTAACATAAAACCCTAATGTACATAACTGATTAGAAAAAAATGAGAAAAACTAAGAAGAAACAGAGTTATTTCAACGAAAATATATCAAATGTGAAGTGTCACGCAGGGAATTGTGGGAATGTCAATTTACGGTTTTTCACTGTAAATTTTACAATGAATTGTTATTTTTCACTTCCAAAAACCGTAATTTTACCGTAAAATTACATTAAATGTACCGTTAGATCTATTACAGTTATTCACCGTATATAGTACGGAAACTTTCTGTAAACCAATTGACAGTTTTTCACCGCAGCATTTTTACAGTCTTTTACTGTTAAAATCACAGTCATTTTTTACAGTGTATGATCAAGTGAAAACATGAAATTTTAAAATTTTGCTTCATGATCATGTGACCTTTGCAGTGGTCTGAATGCTGTCACATGATATTGATCACATGACTTGATCCAAAATGGTCCCTTTATATTGGTTACTCCGAATGACATCAATGAAATTCATTTTTCCGGACATTCTTTCTCATAACAAAGCAACGACTTTTACACATAATTTTAATATCATTTTGCACTATGTTGATATATGATGTAAATCATGCCAGAATAAAAAATATATACATTTATTACATTTTAGGATATTTAATCACAAATGAAATGGCTGTATTGGCCTTTGGACGGTTAAACGGAATGACCTTTTGACACTTCAAAATCTTTAAAATACCTTTATATGAAGCAAAATATAATTAAAACCTTTTGGATTCAATAAAAGAGATCTAGTTGTTCTACCTTACATACTTTGAATGTCATATCTGTGTTTTTAATTATTATTAAGGCCTTTGGACAGAAAAATGATCCGTCACATCATTGAACCAACTTTTTTTTCTGAAACGTTTTAGTTGGACATTCAAAAATAACGTTCCCATAATGTTTAAAGAATGATAATGGAACGTTTCCTGAACGTTCGCATAACCAAGAATTTTCAAACATTTAAAAAACTGTCTGTTTTGAACGTTCAAAGAACATTCTGAAATAATGTTTTCATAACTTAATAGGAACGTTAAGAAAACGTGCTTAGAACATATTTTTGTTAGTTGGGAACGTCCAGATCATTTCTAGTCAGATCACACTTTATTATAGTCAGCATGTATGTGACCCTTAAAAGCTTTTTCAGATAGATCCTCATCCGAATATAACCTTCATCTCTCTCTCTTTGGATCTGTATGGAACATTTGCCTGTATTTCCTCAGATCAATAATGCTTCAGTTTGGCTCACGCTCTCATGTGCTCTTGTGTGATTTATGCGGCACTTTCCTCTGTTATATTCAGACTGTCTGGCTCTTGCTTTAGGTGAAGCATTGTTCTGTTCAGAGCTGTAAAACTATAATGAGTCTCACGCCATTAGAGTGAGAACAATTAGCACCGTTTCACATAAGCAGAACGAGGTTTACTGAAGAAAGCAACTGCTGTTTATACATATAGAGGGTTGCCAGGGTGTTGCTATGTGGTTCTGAAGGTGTTGCACGTGGTTTTTAGCAGGTTCATTAGTGTTTTAATGTCTCTTCTGCTCACCAAGGCTGCATTTATTTGATCAAAAATACAGTAAAATTTACAATTACAATTTAAATCATCTGTTTTCTATGTAAAGTGTAATTTATTCCTGTGATCAAAGCTGAATTTTCAGCATCATTACTCCAGTCTTCAGTGTCACATGATCCTTCAGAAATCATTCTGATATGCTGATTTGTGTTATTCTGGTCTCTCTGTGTAAGTCTGAGGTTTTTTTTGCTCTGCTCTGTTAAAAATAATGTCAGGAGGGCCGAGAAATAATTGCAGCCTTTCAGAGATTCAGTATGAAACTGTGGCGACAGCTGCTGCGCTGTTTATTCACATTTGTTAGAAAATAAAGCTTTGTGCTTGAGGAAGATAAAAGCTGATTTATTATTAGTCTGATGGCAAATATAGATGAGAATATCTCATCATCTCATGGCATCTGAATCAGACTCCAATGAAACACACAAAAACACTGACAGGATCCGGAGATCTCGTATCCGTCTGGATTTCTTGACTGACCGTGACTTTCTTCTTCAGAGCGTCACTGAATAGATCTGGTGTTTCTCCACCAGGCTTTTCATTAGCAGAACGTTCATGTTAAACCAGAGAGATCATGCTGAAGTTACTACAGCAAACACAAACATGCTCAGCAAAGGGTTAAACGCCTCAATTCCAGTAAAAGACGGTTTTAAATAGCTCTCAAACATCTGAATTGCCTTACGTAACAGTCAACGGTTGTTTATGTAACTCTGCCAGAAACACACCCTCAATCTCCCAGCATGCACAGTGCCTCGCATTCAGGAAAACACTGTTTCCCAACTTTCCTTTATCACAAAGAATGTGCAAAAAATATGTCCTATTAACATTTTGGCAATGTTCCCATTAACTCTTTCTCCGCCAGTTTTTTTTTTAATTTTTAAAGCCAGCATTTTTGCTCATTTCCACAAAAACATTCATGCCCCCCTGAATATTTTGTTGTATGAAAATGCAGTAAATCAAAAGAACAGCTTCTTCTTAAACAACAACAACAAAAACATTTTATTCTAGCTTCATGCATTTTACTTGAATGTGGGTAAATTTCATAGAAAAGCAACATTTTGCTCGTGCATAAGCTTGTTTCTGCTTCTTCTTCGCTTGTGTTTTGATCCGGAGATTCTGAACTCTTTCAGAAGATGCATAATAGCGCCTCCTACTGTATAACAGTGAGAACATGGATTGCTGGAAGATTCCGTCAATGGCGGGGAAAGAGTTAAGTTATAAAAACGTTATTTAACATCCATTTTTTAAAATGTTTTAAAAACCTTTTTTTTAAATTAAGAATGTTTAATTTTCATAATTTTGCAAACATTATGGGAATGTTACTTCTGAACATTCGAAAACATTTAAAAAACGTTATTTGAGTGTTCCATGAACAATATATAAATGTGCTATTTTTTTTGAGAACATTAAATACCAGATAACTTTGAAAGAACGTTCTATCAACGTTACTGGAAGAACGTTTGTTCATCACTTTGAGAGAACGTTGCCAGAACGTTCTCAGAACGTTAGCTGGTGCTGGTGTTTAATGTTACAGCTAGAACATCTCTTGAATTTGAGAGGTTATCTGTGTTGCGCACGCTAAATTCTGAACCGTATACACAAAAAAATAGCTGTAAAAAAACAAAACAAATTTGCACAGTAAAATACCGTAATATACCGCAATAAACAGTAATATACTGTAAAATCAATGCATTCTGGGTAATATAGGCCACTTTCTTGAAAATGACAAATAATATTACCCAGAATACACTGATAATATACAAGAATGCATTGTAATATACCTAAGTAATATACCGTAAAACAATGCATTCTGGGTAATATTTGTCGTTTTCGAGAAAATAGCTTATAGGCTACTTTCTCAAACGACAAATAAAATTATAAAATTATTATAAATTTAATTAAATTACCCAGAATGCATTGTATATTACTGTTTCAATGGAAAACGGTATTTTGCTGTGTAGGCTACATTTGTTTAGTTTTTTAAATTTGTTTTTTACTCGTAGTACCTTTATCATATCTTTAGGTCTGAATCCAACAACACTCATCAGAAGAGGAGAAACACTCACTGGATCTGTGTTAAATGGCTGTTGCTTCTGTAAATACACTCTGGTGAATCCTGCAGCGCCACCCAGTGGCTCCTTACGCACATACACACTGCTGATGACATCACTATTTTCCTATTTTGAATATTACCTGGACAGATTTTTTGAGATTCATCCTGATCAATGATACTAAATATGCTCTCCATATACAGACATCTGCACATTAACATAGAGACAGTGACATAATCAGAGATCAATATTACTTCATTAATTCATTGTGAAACAGCTTCAGACCTTCTGACTCATTTACTCATGCAAATTAATGAGTGTTTGAGCATAATTGATTCTCAAGACGGTTTGAATCCTGAGGGACGCGGATCCAGACAGACAAACACTGATCTGATATTTCATCTGTACGAGTGCTGAATAATATTCATATGATTCTGATCATGGGGAAGTTTTCACTGTCAGTAATGAAAGATTTTCACAGTAAGTTAATTATGAAAGTATTTTGTGTCGCGCTAAACTTGCACTATAAACACGATATTTTAAAGTAGACCTTTATTAAACAAATAAATGAGTGAAATATTGCAACATATGTTGGTCTGTTGAATGAATGAGGCGTTTATATCATTTCTTTTCGACTGAAGACCATTTTGGATGACATGGGGGAGAGTAAATTAGCAGGAAATTTTAATTTGAAAGTGAACTAATCCTTTAACCGCCAAAATGCAGATTCATCACGTGACAAGCTCTTACGCAAATGAGATTGGGAGACGTAATGTTTTATTGTATTTATTAATTTATTTACAAAATGACAATTAAAAATGTATTTAAATACGGACATTATATTGACATTTACAGCGCCCATGCTTTAAATAAAAATGTACTGTATTTTCCATCTTTTAGAAGAAGATCTGATGTTGCTGTGCTCCTCTGTGACCACTAGAGGGCGCCATTGTTGCACTTTCTGCATTATTCATGATGACAATGCAGGTGATTTTCTTCAGTTCTGCATGTCTGTATTGATTTGTGCTGAAAAATATGATTGCACAGGCTACTTTATAAAACAAATTAGCATTGAGTTCGAGTTGCACAAAATGCCCTGACTGATCAATCTGAATGCTTTTAGGTCTGGAACTGTGAGTGTTTTTCTCTGTTTTTGTCTTCCAGCTGTATAATCCAGTTTGAGCTCTGTAAAACTGCCAAATACTGACATGTTTGACCATCAACTATTCCCAAACCGAACGGCCTGCAAATGAGCTCTTTGATGAATTAATTTCAGTAGAATTACCCAGCAATCCTCTGCAAGGGGCTTTGGGATATTTGGCAGCTTAGTCAGGTTTGGGGATGACTGGTTTGCTCGGATGCTGTTTTTCCAGAATTAAAACCAGCGTTTCAGTGCCAAATGCGGCCTGAAGGGAGTGTGAGGTGAGAAGAAAGCAGCGTTAGATGATGTTTCTGTACAGCTGATCTCACACTACATTAAACTCTGTGCATCAGAAATGACCATCTGAGCCAAAAATGGACCAGGGTTATTACTGTGCATTACTAAAACTGATATTAAAAACATGTTCATTACATTCTAAAAAATGAAAATGAGAATTTTTTCCTTGGCGATTAGCTGAAAATAAATAAAAACAACAACTAAAAATGACAAAAACAGAAGAAAATGACTAAAACTTTAACTCAAATTGAAATAACTCAAAATATAAAAATAAAACAATTTTTCTTATTTATTAAAAACTATAATAGCATCTCAAATGATAGCACTGATCTCTTGCTCTCACGTCTTTTAATTGACTCGCTGGAGCTCTTTGAAAGCATGTGTTAATAAACTCATCATCCACTCAAAGGGAATTATACATTTGAAGAAAGCTGCATTATGCAATATGTGTCTGATGTGCTTCAGAGAGGCCTGAAGCTGCTGAGAAACGTGTCTCTCGGTCTCTGAGGAAACATTTGCCATCTAATAGACGTCAGATGAAGAGAGCGGATCACCTGAAGGCCTCAGACCTGCATTAAAGGCTTTAGCTGGAAGCTTTTCAGAGCATTTGCATCAGATTCAGACTCCCATCATGGATTCATTGATCTGACTGAGACTCATTCAGCTGGAAGTGATTCGACTGTCCACTCAGATTAGATTGAACACGTCACATGTTATACCATGAAGGAAAGTCATAAATAATTACAAAGAAATGGCATTGAATTAAACACGACATTTTGAAGTAGAAAAACTGAAAAAAGTATATATTCAAAAAAATGCTGGGTTAAAACAACCCAAGTTGGGTTGAAAATGGACAAACCCATGTGTGCTGGTCAGTTTTATTTAACCCAACTATTGTTTAAACATGACTATATGTGTGGCTAAAAATGAACCTAAAATAAGTTGGAAATTAAAAATCAGACACATAATTACTAATAATAATCAAAAGGTGAACATTTATTAATAATACATTTAATAAATGTTTATTGTTTGGTTATTATTTATTAAACATATTATTAAATGTTCATTTCCAACATATTTTGGGTTCATTTTAAGCAAGAAGTACAGTAATTTTTAAACAATAGTTGAGTTTAATAAAATTACCCAGCAGGATGGGCAAACATTTAACCCAACCGCTGGGTTAAAACATCCCATTCGCTGGGTTAAAACAACACAATTGCTGGGTTAAAACAACCCAATCGCTGGGTTAAAACAACCCAATTGCTGGGTTAAAACAACCCAATTCACTGGGTTAAAACAATCCATTCGCTGGGTTAAAACAACCCAATCGCTGGGTTAAAACAACCCAATTCACTGGGTTAAAACATCCCATTCGCTGGGTTAAAACAATCCATTCGCTGGGTTAAAACAACCCAATCGCTGGGTTAAAACATCCCAATCGCTGGGTTAAAACATCCCATTCGCTGGGTTAAAACATCCCATTCGCTGGGTTAAAACAACACAATAGCTGGGTTAAAACAACCCAATCGCTGGGTTAAAACAACCCAATTGCTGGGTTAAAACAACCCAATTCACTGGATTAAAACATCCCATAAAACAACCTAATCGCTGGGTTAAAACAAACCAATCGCTGGGTTAAAACAACCCAATCGCTGGGTTAAAACAACTGGGTTAAAACATCCCATTCGCTGGGTTAAAACAACACAATAGCTGGGTTAAAACAACCCAATCGCTGGGTTAAAACAACCCAATTGCTGGGTTAAAACAACCCAATTCACTGGGTTAAAACATCCCATTCGCTGGGTTAAAACAACCTAATCGCTGGGTTAAAACAAACCAATCGCTGGGTTAAAACAACCCAATCGCTGGGTTAAAAAACAACCCAATCGCTGGGTTAAAACAACCCAATCGCTGGGTTAAAACAACCCAATCGCTGGGTTAAAACAACCCAATTCACTGGGTTAAAACATCCCATTCGCTGGGTTAAAACAAACCAATCGCTGGGTTAAAACAACCCAATCGCTGGGTTAAAACAACCCAATTCACTGGGTTAAAACATCCCATTCGCTGGGTTAAAACAAACCAATCGCTGGGTTAAAACAAACCAATCGCTGGGTTAAAACAACCCAATCGCTGGGTTAAAACAACCCAATCGCTGGGTTAAAACAACCCAATTCACTGGGTTAAAACATCCCATTCGCTGGGTTAAAACAAACAAATCGCTGGGTTAAAACAACCCAATCGCCTGGGTTCATCGCTGGGTTAAAACAACCCAATCGTTAAAACAACCCAATTCACTGGGTTAAAACATCCCATTCGCTGGGTTAAAACCCATTCGCTGGGTTAAAACTGGGTTAAAAATCCATTCGCTGGGTTAAAACATCCCATTCGCTGGGTTAAAACAATCCATTCGCTGGGTTAAAACAAACAAATCACTGGGTTCATTCGCTGGGTTAAAACAAACAAATCGCTGGGTTAAAACAACCCATCCCATTCGCTGGGTTAAAACATCCCATTCGCTGGGTTAAAACAACCCAATCGCTGGGTTAAAACAACCCATTCGCTGGGTTAAAACATTCCATTCGCTGGGTTAAAACAATCCATTCGCTGGGTTAAAAAAACAAATCCCATTCGCTGGGTTAAAACAAACAAATCCCTGGGTTAAAAAAACAAATCACTGGGTTAAAACAACTCAAGTATTGGGTTAAATCAACCCATTCGCTGGGTTAGTCCATTTTCAACCCAACTTGTGTTGTTTTTAGCCCAGCAGTTTTTAGAGTGTAAACTGCTCAAAAAAATAAAAATAAAATAAATAATAAATGAATAATAATTTTTACAGTTGTACTGAAAAGTAACATTGAAATAAATGGTTTCTTCATCATCTTGATGTTTTCTGACCTCTTAATCAGGGCGTTAGAGCAGATGTTGTTATTAATCTGATTGACAGCAGCGTGATCCAATCAAGCTCCGCTGCGAGAGGCTCATTAGCATAAGTGGGTGTGGTCATGTTTGTGTTCGGCTGCTGCTGCTGAACATCTTTCTCTCAGCACCGGTCCGGTCCACCGGAGCTCCTCTTCATCCTCATCCTCATCTGATCTTCATCCTCACAATTACTGGATTATTGCGTCAGGAGTGTTTGAGGAGCCGAAGCTGTAAAAGTGAATAAATCAAAGGTAAGAGTGTTTCTCTCTGTTCTGATCTATAGAATCACATCAGTGCGCGTTTGCTGTTTGTGTTTATGATCCGCGTTGCGGTTGTTTCTCGTTACAGGAGGATTTAGTTAATTAATAGACGTGTTAATTCACATTAGTGGGTTTGTTTTAGTGTTTTAGATTCAGTTTCTCTCTGTGTTCTGCACAAACGGTTATTTATATCTGTAACTGAATCCATGAGAATATTGAATGACAGATTCCATCCAGACAGGAATGTTGTGCGCGCGGCCGACACCACAGATGGTCCGGCGCGCCTCCAGAACGCGCGCAACAGTCCAGTCCGGACGGAACCGAGCCCGAGTCTGACTCTATTGTGTTTCCAGTGTCAGTAAATCACGTGCTGTCATATTTCTCTCTCTTCTCTGTCATCTGAACCTGAACTGTGACGGTGGACTCGGTCTGGATGAACCTTATGGTGAGTTTCTGTATTTAATTCCGCCTAAAAGTCATAAGATCATCATCACTGATCATCATGTAAGTTATTTCTCTGAACGTTCTAAACACTCATTTTTGGTCAAAACATTATGGGAACATTCTGATTCTCGAATCTGATTGGCTGAGAGGTCCTTTGGTCTTATTGAATTATTAGTTGTTCCAGAGCTAATAGATTTGGCTTAAGGGCTATATTAAAGGGTTTAGTTCACCCAAAAATGAAAATAATGTCATATATTACTCACCCTCATGCCGTTCCACACCCGTAAGATCTTCATTCATCTTCAGAACACAAATTAAGATATTTTTGATGAAATCCGATGGCTCAGTGAGGCCTGCATAGCCAGCAATGACATTTCCTCTCTCAAGATCCATTAATGTACTAAAAACATATTTAAATCAGTTCATGTGAGTACAGTGGTTCAATATTAATATTATAAAGCCACGAGAATATTTTTGGTGCACCAAAAAAACAAAATAACGACTTATTTAGTGATGGCCGATTTCAAAACACTGCTTCAGGACGCTTCGGAGCGTTATGAATCAGTGTGTCGAATCAGCGGTTCGGAGCGCCAAAGTCACGTGATTTCAGCAGTTTGGCGGTTTGACACGCAATCCGAATCATGATTCGACACAAAAGATTCATAACGCTCCGAAGCTTCCTGAAGCAGTGTTTTGAAATCGGCCATCACTAAATAAGTTCGTTATTTTGTTTTTTTGGTGCACCAAAAATATTCTCGTGGCTTTATAATATTAATATTGAACCACTGTACTCACATGAACTGATTTAAATATGTTTTTAGTACATTAATGGATCTTGAGAGAGGAAATGTCATTGCTGGCTATGCAGGCCTCATTGAGCCATTGGATTTCATCAAAAATATCTTAATTTGTGTTCTGAAAATAAACGAAGGACTTATGGGTGTGGAACAACATGAGGGTGAGTAATAAATTACATTATTTTCATTTTTGGGTGAACTAACCCTTTAAGATTCATAACTTTCATATTTACATTCGAAATTAAACTCCTGTACTAAACTAGAGCGCTGCTTTTGTACATTTAATTGGTTTACATTAATACGCCATTAGATGGCGGCAAAGTCTGTCTTTATGAGTGAGTCAGACTTATATTGAAATGGACTGAGACAAGGAAACAAGGACGCTGTTTTTACTTTAAAAGACTTACGAGACGAAGCTGACAAATGCATTGACTAGCGCTGTCATGGGAATGTCTTAAATGTTAAAAGGACAAAGATATCGCTTTCCTCAGCGGACATTCAAACTGATGTTGTGATTATGAATACAAGATTGACCTGAAGAATATCAGCTAGATGCAGGTAAAACACTCGCTCAGGCGATCTCTCTCTCATAATACTCTACTGTGAGTTTCAATGAAGCGACTCGACCTTCTTTCGTTACTAATTCTAAAGTGACGTTTCAGAATTAGTAACAAGGTTTGGGCTCAACTGTTAAATTGTCAACTTGAGGTTTGAATCCGTGGCGGAAGGAAGTAGTTCCTCACAAAAAGAAGGTTTTTAAAGACACTCCGCTGTTGTTTTTATTTATTTACACACTTGTGCCGTCGAACTGTTGTATAATCGCAATATCACACTTGTAGCCGTGCGATATGGCTGTATATCAGCACGGCTGTGATTATCTATATTGCCGATATACATACATGTCGCACGGCCACGAGTGTGATATTGCTCATTTATCGTTACTTTTGAATGTTCTCTGAACGTTCTGAAACAAGTTGTTACATTTTAAAAACTTTTGAATAAAATGTTAACAAAAAACAACGTATAAATAACGCTTTTGTGCAAATGTTATATGGTAAAAAAACTGATTTATGTTAAATCAACTTAATTAATGTGATTCAGGTAACATAATATTTTGAGTTTCTGTTGATTAAACCAGTCGCCTTCATTGTATTAACTCAAATTTTTGATTTCAATGAACTCTTCAATGAATGAATTCTTTTTCACAGTGTATTGAAGAGCAGATAACTTTGAACGAACGTTCTATTAACGTTACTGGCCACAACGTTCCCTGTCAGCTGCGAACAAACAGATGCAGTATAAACATCTGGGCTGCTCGTCCCGTGTGTCCTGATTTTAACCTCTCTGATTTAATCTGCTGATCTGCTCTGGATTAAAATCCACAAATGCTGCAGTCTTACAACCCAGAGATTAAAACAGAGTCCCGTCGCTCCGTGTGTCTCTCTGAGGTCTCGCTTTCTTTGGGTTTAAACTGAAGTTGTGCAGCTCCGGCGCCAGAAACTTGAGCTCTGCAAAAAGCCAGATAATCGGTATTGATCATCTATTATAACTCAGAGTCTGTTCTTCAGCTGGACGTACATCCAGAGCTCCATTATGCAGATGAATGGAAGCTTCTGGATGCATTTATTACATAAATTATAGAAGAATCTGAACATCTTCCAGCTGGAGTGAACGTTCAGCTCACTGGACGAGATTGAGGGTTTGTTTTACTTGTCCGACAAGCTTTACAGAACGTCTCTAGTAACGAACTGGAGGTTTCTTCTCGTTTTACCCCGAACGAGGCTCAAATGTGAACGCGAGCTGCTCCGTGTTTACGTGTCAATCACAGTACAGCAGATGTTTTCACATCAGGATTCATCGATTGAATTCCTGTGAATCTTTCAGTCTGATGAAAACGTTGTTACGTCAGATTTATTTTACATGCAAATGATTCTGCCTGCCGTTTTAATGAGCAACTTCCTACAATAATTCGGCTCTTAACGCACATCTGTGTATTTGATCAAACATCAATTTTCTTTTCCTTAGGAAAGCAAAGCTTTATTCTTTTCTATATTAAATCTTAATCTTTTTGGATTTATGACTTAAGCTTGGGAAGCTTCCTGAACTTCCCAGAAATGTCCCAGTATTTATTACAAGATTATTACAGATTTTAACTTTAGTTAACCTTTTAGTTTAAGTATATATATAAGTGACAAATACCCAAAATGTGTATTAAATGCACAGAGTTGGACTCAAGACCAGATCCAGATCTAAAGTCTGTGTTGTTGAAGCTTTATTTCTCGTCTGACCGCAGCGGTTGCTCGCTGTATGTGATCTTCACGCTGGTGTTCAGAGGTTTAGCAGTGAGTATTTGATTTCAGACAGCCGTGATGTGTGTGTCCTGTCATCATACATCAGCTTAATGAGGACAATCGTTAATAAACTCGCTAGAAAACACTGGAAATATATTCTACTGCTCAGCATGAGATCACGGAGTTAGAAATGTTTGCATTGCATATATGTTTCAGATGCGGTTAATTCCTGGAGAGTTTGGGTCAGCAGTCGCCCGTCTGATAACAGTGACTGAAGGAGACGGAAATAAACCGCGTGCACATGCTAGTCGAAGCGCACTGTTTAGAGGAGTGTGTGGGCTGTTTAGCGGTTCTCTGTGTAAAATCATTTGTAATCAAGAGCTTCTGTGGGCAGAACGACAGTCATTACTGTGTGAAAACATGTCAGAGCAGCTGCACAGGTTCATATTCATCTGCTTTCAGTCCGGGCTGGAGGTTTGAGAAGACCAAACGGCCTGATCTGACCTCTGGTTTTCTCCAGCTGAGCTCATAGTCTCATCTGGTCCGTTCAGGGAATAATGCTGAACTGTGTGTGTGTGTGTGTGTGTGTGTGTGTGTGTGTGTGTCGTCCTCCTGATGCTCCTGGTTCTGAGGTTAAGGTCTATAAATCATCTGTGACATGCTGCTGGTTACCACAGGAGATCATTCAGACTAGTCCTTCGGTTTGTAAAAACAAACATGAATTAAAGCTGCAAGCAGCGATGAAAGGGCCCTCGCACCTGGCCTCAGGAAAACAGTGAACAGTGGTCGACATGCATGTAAGCGAATGAATGCAAAGTCATTTCGAAATGCCACACTTCCTGCTGCCAACACGTGGCACTTTGACCATAACCGAATATTGCGATATAGATGTGTTCAGGCCAGGACTGTTATCAAACACGTGAAGTTTGGAGCAGATCGGACATCATATGCTTGAGTTACAACAACTTCCTGTTTCATGGCGTTAATCACATACATTAGCACTTAGCCAAGTGTTGCATGATTTAACGTGTTTCTTGTATGTTTGGTACTTTGTGGCATATGATAACATTTGATGTGTATCTGGTTAAATCTCTATGAGGAGTTAATCACAGTGTAAAACATGTCATTTCCTGTTGCCCCCAGGTGGCGCTATGACTGTAACTGAATATTGTCATATAGATGTCTTCAGGTCAGGACTCTAATAAAACATGTGAAGTTTGGGGCAGATCGGACATTGTATGCCCGAGTTACAACAACTTCCTGTTTCATGGCGAAACATCGAACTTTGCCAGGCCGCCACGGACACGCCCTTTGGTGAAAACTCAAGATCTTCGCAATTTAACGTCTCAAAGGCCTTTAGATTAGATTGACCAAATATGATGTTGATCTGATTAAAGCTCTAGGAGGAGTTCGTTAAAGTACAACATGTGGAAATGGCAAAAACTGCAAAAAATTTGTAGAGAAAATTCAAAATATCTCACTTCCTGTTGGGTTTATAAACTTTGCACCCAGGGGCTTTTTTGTAGGTATTGGGCTGTTACATCTGTCTACCGAATTTCATAACTGTACGTGAAACGTAGCACGAAGGGCGCTTAATTGAAATTTTGTAGGTGGCGCTATCGAGCCATTTTGCCACACCTAATTCTGAAACCCATATCAGATGTAACATTTTCACCACTTCTGAGGCGTGTGCAAAGTTTCATGAGTTTTTGAGAACGTTTAGGCCCTCAAAAAATGCGATTCATTTTGGAGAAGAAGAATAATTGGCTGAGCAATTCCAATAGGGTCCTCACACCATCGGTGCTCGGGCCCTAATTAAGATGTTCCTCACTGTTTATAAGCAGAAATATGAAGCTTGTTTTGTTTTTAATCGCTTGAATTATTCAGTAAAATGTGTATGAGTTGGAAATGCTGAAATACTAAAAATTAGTAAAACTATTATTTGAGTCTCTCATATTAACGTAGAAAGTCTTGTGGCTATAAATAGATGAAACTATTTTATAAATAACATAAATTAGACATTAAACAATAAACATTTTCTGTTTTTAGGGACAAAAATGATAAGTTACAAAAAAAATGTTGTTAAGTAAACTTAAGTTCAAGTATATTTTTAAGGGTGCTGTATGTAGTAAGTATACTAATATCAATGTACTAGTAGTATACTTTTAAGTGGACTATTTCAGTACTACTTGGGACTAAATTGACCCACTTTTTAGTGTATTAGTTTATGTTTAAGGCTGTGCAATATGGACAAAATAATAATATTGCAATTTTTTTCATGTGATTTTGGCTAATGTTTTTGCTTTTTCAAATATGCTACATTCTAAATGTATTCAGTGTATAACAAAACATTTCACAGTTAAATAACATAGTATTAACAGCTTGATAAATAGTCTTCGGAAGCCGTCTTTACTGACGATGTGCGCAGGCACCATGCCTTGCATATATGTTAGGTGATCGCGTCGGTAATTTGCACCGTTTTGATCCTTTCTCATAAGGCGAGATGCTTGCAAATGCTTGAACAATGGATACTTGTTCAGTTCAGGCTGGCTTTGAGGTGTGCTTGTTTTAGTTTCGACGGACTTTGTCGACATGCATTGATCATACAGTTTTTATGGCGCTTTTTTAAGTGCTGGAACAGGTTTGTTGTATTGCCCTGTTTCGTTGCAATAATTGCAGGTCTTGCAAATTACCTTTCTCCTGAATCCAAAATACTCAAAAATATTCTGAATTAAAATATAAATAAATTAATAAATAAAATTGCAGTCTTATGCGATTTAGAAATTGCATGTGCTCAAATCGCGTTTGTTTTGCGATTGCAATTAATTGCACAGCCCTACGTTTAAGTATACTCTTAAGTGTAACAGTAAACTTTGAGTACACAACTAGGTGAGTTTTTGTTTGTACTGCAACTACAAGTGAACTTATAGTATGGTTTACTAGTTAAATACTTGTAGCACATTTTTTTATTTCATGAAAGTACACTTAGAAGTATACTCTCAGTTAAACAACAGTTTTATACCGCAAGTATACTTGTAAGTGAACTTAACATCATTCACTATTTATATTTTATTTTTGCACTTTAAGTATACTATTTTGTTCCTATTTAGTTTATTAATTTTTATACTTGAAATATACCTTTAACTGTATTTTAAGTAGATTTGAAGTAAATTCACTAGCGGTGGATGACACAAAATCATATACTTAGGAAAATATCTTCATGAATCAATGATACAATAAAGTATTTTATAGGTTACTCAATCACAAGAGTAAACTCAACTACAAGCCAAGTACACTTAGAATACTTCATTATACCTTTAAGTATATCTTGATCAAAAGATCAAGTATGTGCCAAATATAGTGTCATTTTAAGTATGTTTCTAAGAGGTACATAGACTGAAAGTTTACTTTCTTGTTTTTAGTTTAAAAGGAGTATACTAATAGCACACTTGAATACACTTGTTTTCTTAAGGTAATTCTGACATCATTTACTCGTGTTGAGTCAAGTCTGTTTGCTTTTCTGAACATAAAAGAAGATATTTTGAGAAAAGTCTCTATAGAATGGAAGTCAATGGGGCCCAGTGTTGTTTTTGGGTGAACTATCTCTTTAAATGTTGTTCCTGTTATGTAAATATGATCTTGATTTGTTTGGAGTGATTGACAGGCGGAGCTGAACTCGTCACAGATGCTGTCGATCCAGCTATTGAATACTGTGTAACCCCGTCAGTGTTTGTATGGAGCTCCGTGAAGGACTCTACCTTAATGCAGCATGCTTGATGGGTAATGGACATTTACAGTGAAAGAACCCGACGACCTGCTGTGAGTGAGGCTCTTTATGATCATCTGATCAGAAGCACATGTCTGTGAAGGCACACACTCGCCGTCCTGATGGGCTTAGAGCAGAGCCAGAGATTAGAGCGTTTGCAGCATGTCAGTAATCCGTCTGAATCACATTTGATCTGAGCGCTTGTGACTGCAGACACGCTTCACACCGTCTCGTCCAGCGTCACGCTTCTGAGCACATTACACTCAGTGTTCATGATCTGACCCAGATGATTGTGTGTGGACTGTGTTCGCCTGTGCAGAACTCACTACTGCACTGCTGGAGTCCTCTGGGTGGTTGCCAGGGTGTTGTTATGGAGTCCTGGCTCATTGCTAGGGTGTTCTGAGTGGTTTCTAGGGTGTTGCTATGGTGTTCTGGGTGGTTTTTAGGGTGTTGCTATGGTGTTCTGGGTGGTTGCCAGCGCATTGCATTCTGGGTGGTTGCTTGGGCATTGCTATGGCGTTCTCGCTCCTTGCTAGAGTCCTCTGGGTTGTTGTTATGGTGTTCTGAGTGTTTTCTAGGTGGTTGCCTTGGCATTGCTATGGTGTTCTAGCTCATTGCTAGGGTGTTCTGGGTGGTTTTTTTTTTTGGTGGTTGCTATGGTGTTCTGAGTGGTTTTTCTAGGTAGTTGCTAGGGTGTTCTGGGTGGTTTCTATGATGTTCTGAGGAGTTTCTTTGTGGTTGGTATGATGTTCTGTGTGGTTGCTAGGGTGTTCTGAGTGGTTTCTAGGTGGTTGCTAGGGTGTTCTGGATGGTTGCTAGGGCTGTTGCTATGGTGCTCTGGGTGGTTGCTGGGGCTGATCTAAATGGTTTCTCTGTGGTTGCTAGGGCTGTTCTGATGTTTTAGGTGGTTCCTAGGGTGTTCTGGGTGATTGCTAGGGCTGTTCTGAATGGATTTTAGGTGGTTGATGGGGTGTTGCTAGGGTGTTCTGGGTGGTAGCTAGGGGTGTTGCTAGGGCTGTTTTGAATGGTTTCTAGGTGGTTGATAGGGTGTTCTGGGTGGTTGCCAGGGCATTGCATTCTGGGTGGTTGCCTGGGCATTGCTATGGTGTTCTCGCTCCTTGCTAGAGTCCTCTGGGTTGTTGTTATGGTGTTCTGAGTGTTTTCTAGGTGGTTGCTAGGTTATTCTGGGAGGTTTCTAGGGTGTTCTAAGTGGTTTCTAGGTGGTTACTTGCTACAGTGTTCTGAGTGGTTTCTGGGTGGTTGCTATGGTGTTCTAGCTCATTGCTAGGGTGTTCTGGGTGTTTTTTTTTGGTGGTTGCTAGGGTGTTCTGAGTGTTTTTTCTAGGTAGTTGCTAGGGTGTTCTGGGTGGTTTCTAGGATGTTCTGATGGGTTTCTTGGTGGTTGGTATGATGTTCTGGGTGGTTGCTAGGGTGTTCTGAGTGGTTTCTAGGGTGTTCTGGACGGTTGCTAGGGCTGTTGCTATGGTGCTCTGGGTGGTTGCTGGGGCTGATCTAAATGGTTTCTCTGGTTGCTAGGGCTGTTCTGATGTTTTTAGGTGGTTCCTAGGGTGTTCTGATTGGATTTTAGGTGGTTGATGGGGTGTTGCTAGGGTGTTCTGGGTGGTAGCTAGGGGTGTTGCTGGGCTGTTTTGAATGGTTTCTAGGTGGTTGATAGGAGTGTTGCTAGGGCTGTTCTGAAAATCTCTGTGGTTGCTAGGGCTGTTCTGGTGTTTTTAGGTGGTTCCTAGGGTGTTCTGGGTGATTGCTAGGGCTGTTCTGAATGGATTCTAGGTGGTTGATGGGGTGTTGCTAGGGTGTTCTGGGTGGTAGCTAGGGGTGTTGCTAGGGCTGTTTTGAATGATTTCTAGGTGGTTGATAGGGTGTTCTGGGTGGTTGCTAGGATTGTTGTTAGGGCTATTCTGAAAATCTCTGTGGTTGCTAGGGCTGTTCTGAATGGTTTCTAGGTGATTGGGTGTTCTGGGTGGTTGCTAGGGGTGTTGCTAGGGTGTTTTAGGTAGTTGCTAGGGCTGTTCTGAATGGATTCTAGATGGTGGCTAGGGTGTTTTGGGTGGTTGCTAGGGGTGTTACTAAGTTGTTCTGGGTGGCTGCTAGGGCTGTTCAGAATGGATTCTAGGTGGTTGCTAGGGCTGTTCTGAATGGTTTGTAGGCGGTTGATAGGGTGTTCTGGGTGGTTGCTAGGATTGTTGTTAGGGCTATTCTGAAAATCTCTGTGGTTGCTAGGGCTGTTCTGAATGGTTTCTAGGTGATTGTTTGGGTGTTCTGGGTGGTTGCTAGGGGTGTTGCTAGGGTGTTTTAGGTGGTTGCTAGGGCTGTTCTGAATGGATTCTAGATGGTGGCTAGGGTGTTTTGGGTGGTTGCTAGGGGTGTTACTAAGTTGTTCTGGGTGGCTGCTAGGGCTGTTCAGAATGGATTCTAGGTGGTTGCTAGGGCTGTTCTGAATGGTTTGTAGGTGGTTGTTAGGGTGTTCTGGGTGGTTGTTAGGGGTGTTACTAAGGTGTTTTGGGTGATTGCCAGGGCTGTTCTGAATGGATTTCTAGGTGGTTGCTAGGGCTGTTCTGAATGGTTTGTAGGTGGTTGTTAGGGTGTTCTGGGTGGTTGTTAGGGGTGTTACTAAGGTGTTTTGGGTGATTGCCAGGGCTGTTCAGAATGGATTCTAGGTGGTTGCTAGGGCTGTTCTGAATGGTTTGTAGGTGGTTGTTAGGGTGTTCTGGGTGGTTGTTAGGGGTGTTACTAAGGTGTTTTGGGTGATTGCCAGGGCTGTTATGAATGGATTTTAGTTTTTAGGTTGCTAGGGTGTTGCTAGGTAATTGCTCTGGCCCAAGCCCCCGTCCAGCCCTCACCGCAAGAGCTCTTGTTTTTCATTTAGATGTGTGTTTACTCTATTCTAGTAATTGTCTTTTCTGCTCTGTCTGATGTTTGACGATGACATGTGCAATTTCTGCACCATCATCAAACAGAATCTCAGTGATAATGACTGACTCATCATATAGAGCTTGTGTTTGTGACTCAGAATGAGACATCAGATCTCAGCTGGGAAAATCCTTTCATGAATCACTCGCTCACAGTCGGTATTTTACAGAGCCGTTGTATCCCAGTGTTGCATTTGTTTCAGCTGTTTTTAAGCTCTAGAGTTCGAGACGACCCAGATTACAGAGCGATCGACCCGCCTGACATCCGCAAACCAGCCGAGCAGCAAATGAGTTTTCTCACACGTCATACTCACACTCTCTCCGCCGTTCAGAAGATAATCAGTGTATGAAGATGCATTAATGAAGCCAAACCTGAAGAGCTCAACAACAGCAGCGACGTTTTGACATATGATTGACAGCTGACCTGAACTCAGCCGTCTATGATCCACTTCTGCTCTGTTAGACTGATGCTGCTGTGTGTGTCCTTGTGCAGATGCATGATGGGAAGTGCAGACAGCAGGGCTCATCTACATGCACAGCAGACAGTCGAGCATTAAAGCGGCAGCAGGGAGTGAAGTGCAGTAGTAGTTTCTGCTGTATGGAGTCCATCCAGACGTCTCATCTGCTGTGTGACGTGTGTGTTAGAGTGTGTAAACGCTCTTCTGAGGATCACAGACGGATGCAGATGGCAGAAATCACAGCTTGTGATAAACCTGTGCGCTGTGTGTTTAGAGTGTGTTTCAAAGCTGAATTATGTTGTTACCTCGGTTTTATTCTATTGAGAGATTTAAATGTTGGTCGGCTTCGTTCTATTTAGGGATTTAGATAATGCTGCGTAATCTCCGATGACGAGGGCGGGGCAACCTGTCACTCACATGAGATCCACCAATAGCAAACCACAACCATCCAATCAATTCCCCACAGACACAATCAAGCCCCGCCCTACATTTGTTCTTGTTTGCAAAGCATTTCATTCAGATATACGGCACAATAGGGAAGAAAAGACGCGCTACTTCCGTTTCATTCCGACTTTAACACTTCAGCTGCGTCTAAAATCACATACTCTCTTCAAGGTCAGGGAAAAACATGTAGATGGAAAATCTCCATATAAGTGCCTTTTGTGCATTTGCAAGTTTCCTTCTCTACTTGTTATTTTGCAGTTTTTATTAGCAAAGATTTATTTATTATTTATTCAACAATATATATTTTTAACGCTCTAATTCCAGTATCTAAATGAAGAGTTTGGTTCCAAAACGCAATAACTCCATTTTGATTAATTTGAGTAAAAAGGTGTTTTCTTTATCAAGAAAGTGTCAAAATGAAAACCACTATTTTCTGTTTCAGACTTTCACATAGCATCTTTTGGTTATAAAAACATTAAAAATTCAAATCTACATTTTGATTTTAAAAATTTTATTATAAAAACGTATTATTTTTCCCCCAAAATGCAATAAATCCATGACACTTTTTTTTTTCAAAATGCAATTAATATAAAAGTTATTTTTCATATTGAAAATACACAACAAAGTAAGTTGATTCACATATATGACAGAGTCTAAACTTTGTCAATACTGATCTTATATACAGGCATTTGACTTAAAATACATTCAGCCGTCGCTCCTAAAATGAATTCAGCAAGTCATCTTGTTAATGTTATAAATTAATTAATTGTCTTTACAGATTAAAGAGCATCTGGTGCCACTGCACAGTTATAATAAACACATTTGCCGAGTACATTGGTATTAAAAACGGCTTTTAAAAAAGCCTTTAAACGTTTGTTGCGTTTTGGAAAGAAAGTGTGAAAACATGACAGAATAACACGACGGATATCGCATTTTGCTCAATATCAATAAATGACTTTTCAATACCGACCAGATACAATACTGATTTTGGCGGAAACTCAATTTTTTTGAAAATGACGTTTATTGCGTTTTGGAACCAAACTCTTCAAATATTCTTAAGAGTTCATTGTCATTTGAAAGTGTGTAGGCCTACTTGCATTATGCGGTTATATTATTGTTTTAAATGTGCTATAGAAATAAAATTTGTATTGTATTATATTATGATTATATATTCTTAAAATGACAATAATATTGCAATTATTTCTGGTGCAATATATATCGCACAACAAAAAGTAGTTATCATGACAGGCCTAAATATTTGCGCTGGTCTTTTCTCCTCTATTGTGCCGTATATATGAGTGAAATGCTTTGCAAACAAGAACAAATGTAGGGCGGGGCTTGATTTTGTCCCGTGTGGAATTGATTGGATGGGTGTGGTTTGCTATTGGTAGATCTCATGTGAGTGACAAGTTGCCCCGCCCTAATTAAATAACTAATTAAATTACTACCCCACTATTAATTAATTTAATAGTAATGTGATTTATGGGATATACTTTTTGCCTACTCTTTTAGTACTGTGAATTCAGTCATACGTCTCTTGTCACATATTGTACTATATAGTATGTGATTTCAGATGCAGCTTTTGATATATATTATATGTGCAATATTTTTTTTTTATACGTCCAGTATGTCCAAAAGATGTCCCAAACATGATATAGTACTATTATTTATTTATTTATGATATAGTTTTTTTATGTCAGTGTAGGCTATTTCAGTACGTTTGTGTGTGTGTGTGTGTGATAAATACAGTGACCTATAGATATTAGTGATGAGTCAGCACATTGATTTAACCCTGTGTGTTCTGCACTGCTCTGAACTCCACCGACACACTCCAGACCGACACTAGTGACCGGAGCATCACGACACGGGTGAGTTTACACGCATTTACTACGGGAGGAATCAATCTCTAGTGCATGTGGCTAAATAAAGCTGTGCGAGTGTGTGATGCGCAGTACGGGAGTGTGTGTGAGAGTGTGTGTGTCTGCAGTCAGTCTGTCGGTCGCTCACCGGGAAGCAGCAGCAGCATCAGCAGCATCAGAGCCGGTAAAACAGCCGTTCAGTCTCGTGCTTGTGTGTGTGTTCGTGTGCAGTTAGGGTAAAACTACATGCATCATTTATAGTGTGTGTGTGTGTGTTCTTCACCAGTGAGCAGAGCTCTTAGAAATAGTTTTATATTTGTGTGGAATTTGATTGACAGTCATCATGAGGCGCGTCATAAATCCCTCGCGCGCGTTCTCCGCGTCTATATGCGTCGTTTCGGTAATGTATGTGATGCAATCGGGCAGATTCGTTGTGCATCTGCGGGTTTCGTGGTCACATGATGAGAGTTTATGAACTTCGCTGATACCGGTTTTCGTTTTTTGTGGTTCTGCAATGCGGTGGGTGTGGCCTGCGCGTGCACGCGGACTGCCGGCGTGACGTCACTCACGGCCGTGATGACGCGATGAGGCCTGAAGAACTTAATCTGTCAAAACCCTGCTATTTAAATAAGAATAACATTGCATTCCTTTAGGATTTTTTTGGGAATAGAATTGATGATTAATATTCATGTTTTATGTTCATGAATTATTTATTTATATGCAGAAATGCGGGGTGTAAATAATGGCATTAAAGCACAGCATTGACAACAACTCTAACGTCTAAGTCGTATTATCAATAATCAGTTCTGTTTTTTACTGTAATCACATTTACACTGGATTGATGTGTATTTTTTTGAAGGTGAGTAAAGTAGTTCAGCTGTTTTCACCTGCACAGAAACGCTGCAGATGGTGATTATAGGATTTGATGTTCATTGCTCATATTCATTATGTGGCTCGTATTGTGTCAGGTGTGTGTGTGTGTGATTCTTTGATTTCAGTCTCAGAAATCTTGATGATCATGTGGTGAAGGGCTGGTAATGTGTGTCAGAGGTGAGAGAGATTCACTGATGTTCATCAGCTCGTACAAATGTTTGTCTGTCCTTCATTTAGGAGACGTCTCTTGAGATCAGACTGAAGAACAGTTTCTATTTCTGACTGTAATTCACTCAGAGAATGAGAGCGCTGCTCGACTCGGCCTAGATTTGATGATTGTTCTTGTTCCCGTCACTGTTATCAGACAAGTCTCCCTCCGCTCTGTGTTTAGGAACATCTCTGAGAGCAACAAGCCATCATTGTATATTAGAGTGAATTATTTCACATAATTCACACCAAAATCAAAAGTAAATATACAAAAATGTTGTTTTTCATATGGGAAATAGGTATCCTATTTTAATTCCATCAAGATTTTTTTGTTTTTGCATTCTGACGTTATATTCATTGCATTACTTTGCTTACAAAAGCATCTCATTCTCATTACTGTAATGCATCTAGATGTTTTATGTACTTAAAGTTTATAATTGTGATTATTCTCAATCTCAATGCTGATTTACATTGTTTATACCTTAGCAACTCCTTAGCTACCACCTAGTAACACCCTAAAAACCACTTAGAACACTTTAGCGACTGCATAGCAACACCCTGGCAACCACGTAGGAACACCTTAAAAGTCACTCAGAACACATTAAGAACTGCATAACAACACCATGGCAACCACCTAGGAACACCCTAGTAAAACCTACGCAGAACACCTTAGCAACTGCATAGCAACACCATGGCAACCACCTAGGAACACACTAAAAATCACCCAGAACACCTTAGCAACTCCATAACAGCCACCTAGTAACACACAAAAAATCACTCAGAACACCACAGCAACTGCATAGCAACACCATGGCAACCACCTAGGAACACCCTAGTAAAAACCACACAGAACACCTTAGCAATTGCATAGCCATACCCTGGCAACCACATAGGAATACACTAAAAGTCACTCAGAACACCTTAGCAACTCCAGAACAACCACCTATTAACAAACAAAAAATCACTCAGAACACCATGGCAACCACCTAGGAACATCCTACTAAAAACCATGCAGAACACTTTAGCAACACCATGGCAACCTAGAAACACTAAAACTACTCAGAACACCTTAGCAGCTGCATAACAACCACCTAGTAACACACTAAAAATCACTCAGAACTCCATAGTAACTGCATAGCAACACCATGGCAACCACCTAGGAACACCCTAGTAAAAACCACACAGAACACCTTAGCAACTGCATAGCAACACCCTGGCAACCACCTAGGAACACCTTAAAAATCACACAGAACATCATAGCAACACCATGGCAGCCACCTAGGAAGTCCCCACTAAAAACCACGCAGAACACCCTAGCAACACCATGGCAACTACCTAGGAACACACTAAAAATCACTCAGAACACCATAGCAACCACCTAGGAACACCCTACTAAAAACCACACAGAACACCTTAGCAACTGCATAGCCACACCCTGGCAACCGCATAGTGTAATACGTCTAGATTTTGATGTACTTTACATTTATAGTTATATAGTTATCATTATTTTCAATGGTGATTCACATTATGTTCTCATTACTGTGTAATAAATTTATTTTTGACAATTATATTCACATGAATTAAAGGTAGTACAACAAATTCTGCCAAAATATATACATATTTTACTTTAGAGTATTGAGAATCAGGTGTACTTAATTGTCATGAAAATAATGATGTGAGATTCACTTATTGACTTACAATTAGAGTGACAAGATCGTCTCCAAAATTAAATATTTTGTCTTTGTTCTTTCTTACTCAAACACATCTAAGGTGCGGTGGAATTATTATTATTATTTATGATCACGTCAGTGAGGTGTTTCTGTGGTTTATCAGTGTCAGGTTTGATCTGCCAACACTAATTGTCTATCACAATAATAAACAGTCTTTTCACTTCAAGCATTATTCTTCGCTGTGGGCGGGACTACTGGACTCATGAATAATGCATTGAGGGTCATTTGACTGCGTCCAGCAGCTGCTCCTGTGTCAGTGTTGGGTTTATTTGTCACTGTCGTGTTCTAGATGACAGAGAGGAATGGAGAGTTTAGGACAGACGTTTGGAGCCAGTGTGATTTTAAGTGGCTGTTTGCTGCGTCTGGCACTCCTCAGCTGTGCAGGAAGCTCTTAAAGACACACAGCTGTATCGGAGCAGCTGATTGGCTGAGAGCCTTTGGCGTGTCCTCTGCAGAGAGACAAAGACACGTCTCAAGGACTAACTGACTAGATTTAAACCAGATCCTCAGACCAGAAACCAGAACAAACCATTGTGGCAGTTCAGTGGTGAATCTGAGGGTTATAACTATAACCTGTGGTACAGTTTGATGGTATGTTTTTATGGTAATAATGCTATAAAAATATGAAATAATTTTGCGGTTTTGTGTTGGTTTCATCGTGTTATGGTGATGTTTTAGGGCAGTGTTTCCCAAACATGATTAAAAGCTAATAATGAAATCATGAAAATGTAAAATTAAAATAAATAAATGATTAAAAATAACCAGAGAACCGTTAACATGTGAATGGGTTGTTAAATTATTGAAATTTTAAATCTCAATGCAGCATTTATGAATTCTCAGTGTCTTAAATATGAGAAATCTAGTCTGTGACTGTCATAAATGCATCCTTCTGCATTTATATATCTGTATATACTGTATCATTTACAAAAATTCATCATAGTCACCATAGGTTCTACTTAAATACTATAGTAAGACTGGTAACACCACCGTCATCAGCAACAAAGAAATCAAGGATTATGATGCATTTCACACTGTTTGAGGATAATTTTATATGAATTTATTGTGACTTCATGGTAGTAAAACTGACACTATATTAACTGGTATTTTGACAGAGACTGTTTACACCACGGTACAGCGTGTCTGAGAGATGACACACGTCTGAACGAGCATGACACTCATCAATTCACAAGTGTGCTGTCATGGGTTTGTGCGTTTTGACAGCTGAATTTCACAGAAACATCTGAATATCTGCAGAGTCATTTACAGTGAGATCTGTGAAGCTGCTGCTGTAGGAATGGGTCACACGTTTACAACAGAAACAGATTCGAGTTGAGATTTAAACTCCAAAGTGCTGTTTATTGAGTCATTCATCACCACTACTAGTGCTGATGATGATGCGAAAATCTCTCACTCTATGTATTAAAGTTCAGTGAGTAACTTGTTTGTGTAACTGCAGTAAACAAGCAACTAGCAACCACCTAGCAACAGACTAAAAACCACTCAGAACAACTTAGCAACCGCATAGTAACACCCTAGCAACCACCTAGTAACACACAAATAAATCACTCAGAACACCTTGGCAACTCCATAGAATCTACCTAGGAACACACTAACCCACTCAGAACACACTTTAGCAACTGCATAGCAACACCTTAGAAACAACCTAGTAATAAAAAAAAATCACTCAGAACAACTTTGTAACTGCATAGCAACACCATAGCAACAACATTGGAACACACTAAAAACCATTCAGCAACTGCATAGCAACACCCTGGCAACTACCTAGAAACACACTAAAAACCACTCAGAACACACACTTTAGCAATTGCATAGCAACATCCTAGAAATGACTAGTAATACAAAAAAATCACTCAGAACAACTTAGTAATTGCATAGCAACACCATAGCAACCACCTCAGAACACACTAAAACCATTCAGAACATTATAGCAACACCCTGGCAACCACCTAGCAACACTCTAAAAACCTCTCAGAACACACACACTTTAGTAACTGCATAGCAACCCCCTAGAAACCACCTAGTAAGTAATACAATAAAAAACACTCAGAACAATGTAGTAACTGCATAGCTACCAACTTGGAACACACTAAAAAACATTTTGAACATTTTAGCAACTGCATTGCAACACCCTGGTAACCACCTAGCAACACACTAAAAACCACTCAGAACACTTTGCCAACTGCAGAGCAACCACCTAGGAACACACTAAAGATCACTCAGAACACACTTTAGCAACTGCATAGCAACAACCTAGCAACCACCTAGTAACACAATAAAATTAACTCAGAACAAATTAGCAACTGCATAGCAACATCATAGCAACCATCTCAGAACACACTAACACATTCAGAAGATATAGGGAACTACATAGGAACACCACCTAGGAATACATTAGTAACTGCATAGCAACACCCTTTGCAACCACCTAGCAACACACTACAAACCTCTCAGAACATCCTAGCAACCGCATAGCAACACCCTGGCAACCAGCCACATCAGAGCGGTGAGTTTTGCACAGACCAGTGTGACTCAGAATCTAGTTTAGTAATTGTAGGTTTCTGATTGAACAGTCTGCTGAACTCCTAGTGCTTCTGGGAATCAATAATTGAATCTTCACAAAAACTGTTAAAATCTGTTTCCACACGTCATCACCATTTTAATTCTTTCTAATTCATCTAAAAGCCTTCAGTAGATTTGTCTTCTGTGACTGTCCTCTAATTATGGTCCGTGACTCATTAGTAACATTCTCTAATAATCCAGATTTGATTTCACAGTGTGGAGGGAAAACATCCCGCTCATAGACTGAAGCTCTCTGTTTGCTCGTGTGGAGAAAATGTCAGTATGAGTGTGGGCTGGAGTGTTGAAATATGAATGTCTCGTCCCTGTAGAGATGTGAGTGTCTCGTGTCTCGTGTCCCGCTGCTCTGACCATCTCTGTTATTGAAGATCACATGCAGGTGTTTGATTGACGGCCGTCACTCATGCAGTGTGTCAGTTATGTGACATCTGAGGAGTGAGAAACTCAGCTTCATGTGGTGTTAAATTTGATTGGTCCTGCAGTTCGCTGAAGTTGGAGCGCATCTCTTGAGGTCTCTGATTCGGTTTGAGGTTGTGGTGAGTCACTGTAGTTTATTTATGAGAAATAAAACAAACACATGAGTCACTAGTCGTCATCCTGTAAAAGTCTAGAGCTATAAAATGATAAATGTTTGAGTTCATATTAGGATCTCTGACCTTTTATTGCAGATTTGCGGAGACATGTGAAATTACTGGAGTCTTGAGGAGACTTCAGTCAGTCTTCAGTCTCCATTTGCCATCAAAGACATCTCAGTGTTTTTTTTGTTCTCTTGCAGTCATTTTGAAACATTTCACTGCTAATTTCACAATAGTTGAATCAGAAGAGTGTTTCAACAATCAGCAACACACTCAGAACACCTTAGCTGCTGCATAGCAACACCCTAGTAACACAGTAAAACCACTTTCACAAAGGTATAGCATCACCCTGGCATCCACCTAGGAATTCACTAAAACCACAACCGCATAGCAACACCCTAACAACACTCTAAAAAGCACTATCCAGGCATCCACCTAGGGACACCTTAGCAACTGCATAGCAACACCCTAACAACACTCTAAAAAGCACTATACAGGCATCCATCTAGGGACACCTTAGCAACTGCATAGCAACACCCTAGCAACCACTCAGAACACCTTAGCAACAACATTGCAACACCCTGCCATCCACCTAGGAACACACTAAAAATCACTCAAACACCTTGGCAACTGCATAGCAAAACCCTAGCAACCACCCAGAAGCACACTAAAAATCACTAAAAACACACCTTAGCCACTGCATAGCAACACCCTAGTAACACAATAAAACCACTCAAAACACTTTCACAATGGCATAGCATCACCCTGACATCCACCTTGGAACACAGTATAAACCACAACTGCATAGCAACACCCTAACAACACTCTAAAAAAGCACTACCCTGGCATCCACCTAGGAACACCTTAGCAACTGTATAGCAACACCCTAGCAACTACTCAGAACACCTTAGCAACGGCATTGCAACACCCTGGGATCCACCTAGGAACTCAATAAAAATCACTCAAACACCTTGGAAACTGCATAGCAACACCCTTGCAACCACCTAGAAGCATTCTAAAAATCACTAAAAACACACCTTAGCCACTGCATAGCAACACCCTAGTAACACAATAAAACCACTCAGAAAACTTTCACAATGGCATAGCATCACCCTGGCATCCACCTAGGAACACCTTAGCAACTGCATAGCAACACCCTAGCAACTACTCAGAACACCTTAGCAACGACATTGCAACTCCCTGGGATCCACCTAGGAACTCAATAAAAATCACTCAAACACATCCTAGCTACCACTCAGAACACCTTAGCAACTGCATAGCAACACCCTGGCAACCACCTTGGAGCATGCTAAAAATAATTCAGAACACAGTATAGCAAATGCATAGCAACACCCTGGCAACCACCCTTACCCCCCCAACACAGGTAAACACCTCACGCTCTCTTCAGAAGATCTAGTCCAGCAGCTGACGACACCAATTGAGTCGCTTATGAGCATCTTCCTGTTTCAGGATTTGAACACTGATTCTTCATTCAGCTCACGCAGGACGGTCTCAGATCTCACACACACACACACACACACACACACACACACACACACACACACATGCTCAAGTCCCACAGTGGCAGAATCTATATTTGTCCTCTACAGAAATGAAAGAGGCATTCTAATGAAGGACAGGAAGCACAGCGGCTGGCTTCCTGTTTGCACTGTTTGATGTGGTGTCAGATGTGATGAAGAGCTTTCATCTTCCTCATCTGATGGGATTCTCTCACTTTTCTCTCATTTGATCTTTTTCTGCTCTTTGGATCTATCCCAGAGTTCTCTGTCTGCTTGCATGATGCAGATGCATTCGTCGAGCTATAAAAGAGTTTGTGTGCATCTCAACTTTACCTTTGTCATGTTTCCCATAATGCCTTTGATCCGAGCAGATCAATGTTAAACACTGTCCTCCAGAGGAAAGACAAAGTGAACATTAATATTCATGATCCTTAATGGTCACATAAACAGGAATCCGTGGATTATGAATGTTAAATTCTTCTTACCTGATCTGTGTGAGCAGAATCACATTCATATTTACACAGAGTAAAGGTCACCAGAGGTCAAAGGTCAGCTGGAGATGCTGAGTTGTCATATTTAAAGGAATAGTTCATGTTTTAGTGCAGGTGTTGATGTGTGTTTGTCTCTGCTCTGATCACAGTTTGATTTGAAATGACGACAGAACCAGAAAGTAAAGCAGAGCAGCAGGGAGCCAGCGCGGCTCCGCCCCATTCAGCCCCGCCCCTCGACAACCAGCTTCCTCCTGCCGCCGCCCACAGCACACCTGTCAGGAAAGAACAGGTACCATTGTCTGATTGCACACACACACACACACACACAGGTGTCAGTGTATCATTGTGTGTTTCTCTCTGACGGTCAGGCCGGGGAGCGTGAGGTGGGCGGAGTCCCGCAGGGGAAAGCCAATCACCAGTCGTCAGAGGAAGACGGCGCCTCCCACTGGTCCTCCTCCAGTAAACTGACCCGATCTCCTGTGAAAGTGACCAAGAAACCCAAGAACATGCAGTGCAAGATCACGCTGCTGGACGGCTCCGACTACACCTGCGTGGTGGAGGTGAGACAGACAGACCCAGAGCTTGTACAGGAGAGAATTAAATGTTTCTGTTTATTTTATTGCACTTGATCTATTTGCGTCTGTAGATCTTTAAAGGCGGAGAGTTTGAGTCAGAAAGGTATCTTTCAGAGGTTTGTTCAGAGATAAATAAAGGTTTGTAAGAGGTTTTCAGTGCGTGTGATCATGCTGAGTTTATTTTTAACATTTCTCTCTCTACAGAAGCGTGATAAAGGTCAGATTCTGTTCGACAAAGTCTGTGAACATCTCAATCTTCTGGAGAAAGATTACTTCGGCATCACATTCCGTGATGTGGAGAATCAGAAGGTACAGTTACGTTCATACAGATGCAATGAAGCTTTGAACACTGATTCAGTGAGTCGTGACTCATCTGAACGCTTCGTTTCAGAACTGGCTGGATCCTGCCAAAGACATGAAGAAGCAGATCAGAGGTGAAATACTCAGGAGATAAACATCTGTCCTGTCTGCATATATGCTGTATTTGAGCTCGATTGTTTCTCTCTTCAGGTGTCGCCTGGAATTTCTCATTCAATGTGAAGTTTTACCCTCCTGAGCCGGCGCTGCTGTCTGAAGACATCACCAGGTCAGACTCATTCGCAGTATAAAAAGCAGTGAAAAATAATAACTAAGGAAGTATTAAATGAATCTGTGTCTTGTCTGTCAGATATTACCTGTGTTTACAGCTGAGGGATGACATCATATCGGGTCGTTTGCCGTGTTCGTTCGCCACTCACACGGTTCTGGGTTCGTACACGGTTCAGTCGGAGCTGGGCGATCACGACCCGGACGAGTACGGATCCGAATACGTCAGCGAGTTTCGTTTCGCGCCTCATCAGACCAAAGAGATGGAAGAGAAAATCATGGACCTGCACAAGAACTACAAGTGAATCTCGTCCTCCTGCTTCTGTGTTCATGACGTGATTTCAGTCTAACGTTCTGGCAAAGTTATGCCAGTAACATTAATAGAACGTTCGTTATCTAATGTTCTCAAAACGTTAGCACAAAAACATTATTTATGCATCATTCATGGAATGTTTGTTGGACGTTCATCTAATGTTTTTTTAACGTTACTACTTGATTCGGAATGTTTCAGCAAATTTTCAGAAATAAGCTTTTTATAACTTAATGGGAATGTTAGAGAAACATTCTTAAAGCATTTATGTTATCTGCGAAAGCAGTGTCATTATTCAGCTAAATTCATTTCAATGTTGATTCAGTTCAGTTCAATAACAGTGTCAATCATATTCTGCAGAAAAACATGTGTGACTTCAAAGTGTTAAAGTGTTAGTTCATTTTAATTTCTCACCCTCATGTTGTTCTACACCCGTAAGACCTTCGTTCATCTTCAGAACACAAATTAAGATATTTTTTGATGAAATCCGAGAGGCATATGACTCATATAATATAATCAACACTTTCAAGGTCCCGAAAGGTACTAAAGACATCGTTAAAACAGTCATGTGACACTCTCAAAAAGCACTACCCTGGCATCCACCTAGGAACACCTTAGCAACTGCATAGCAACACCCTAGCAACTACTCAGAACACCTTAGCAACAGCATTGCAACACCCTGGTATCCACCTAGGAACTCAATAAAAATCACTCAAACACCTTGGAAACTGTATAGCAACACCCTTGCAACCACCTAGAAGCACTCTAAAAATCACTAAAAACACACCTTAGCCATTGCATAGCAACACCCTAGTAACCATAAAACCACTCAGAAAACTTTCACAATGGCATAGCATCACCCTGGCATCTACCTAGGAACACCTGCATAGCAACACCTACCCTGGCATCCACCTAGGAACACCTTAGCAACTGCATAGCAACACCCTAGCAACTACTCAGAACACCTTAGCAACGGCATTGCAACACCCTGGGATCCACCTAGGAACTCAATAAAAATCACTCAAACACCTCGGAAACTGATAGCAACACCCTTGCAACCACCTAGAAGCACTCTAAAAATCACTAAAAACACACCTTAGCCACTGCATAGCAACACCCTAGTAACACAATAAAACCACTCAGAAAACTTTCACAATAGCATAGCATCACCCTGGCATCCACCTAGGAACACCTGCATAGCAACACCTACCCTGGCATCCACCTAGGAACACCTTAGCAACTGCATAGCAACACCCTAGCAACTACTCAGAACACCTTAGCAACAGCAATGCAACACCCTGGGATCCACCTAGGAACTCAATAAAAATCACTCAAACACTTCGGAAACTGCATAGCAACACCCTTGCAACCACCTAGAAGCACTCTAAAAATCACTAAAAACACACCTTAGCCACTGCATAGCAACACCCTAGTAACACAATAAAACCACTCAGAAAACTTTCACAATGGCATAGCATCACCCTGGCATCCACCTAGGAACACCTACATAGCAACACCTACCCTGGCATCCACCTAGGAACACCTTAGCAACTGCATAGCAACACCCTAGCAACTACTCAGAACACCTTAGCAACGGCATTGCAACACCCTGGGATCCACCTAGGAACTCAATAAAAATCACTCAAACACCTCGGAAACTGCATAGCAACACCCTTGCAACCACCTAGAAGCACTCTAAAAATCACTAAAAACACACCTTAGCCACTGCATAGCAACACCCTAGTAACACAATAAAACCACTCAGAAAACTTTCACAATGACATAGCATCACCCTGGCATCCACCTAGGAACACCTACATAGCAACACCTACCCTGGCATCCACCTAGGAACACCTTAGCAACTGCATAGCAACACCCTAGCAACTACTCAGAACACCTTAGCAATGGCATTGGAACACCCTGGGATTCACCTAGGAACTCAATAAAAATCACTCAAACACCTCGGAAACTGCATAGCAACACCCTTGCAACCACCTAGAAGCACTCTAAAAATCACTAAAAACACACCTTAGCCACTGCATAGCAACACCCTAGTAACACAATAAAACCACTCAGAAAACTTTCACAATGGCATTGCATCACCCTGGCATCCACCTAGGAACACCTTAGCAACTGCATAGCAACACCCTAGCAACTACTCAGAACACCTTAGCAACGACATTGCAACTCCCTGGGATCCACCTAGGAACTCAATAAAAATCACTCAAACACATCCTAGCTACCACTCAGAACACCTTAGCAACTGCATAGCAACACCCTAGTAACACAATAAAACCACTCAGAAAACTTTCACAATGGCATTGCATCACCCTGGCATCCACCTAGGAACACCTTAGCAACTGCATAGCAACACCCTAGCAACTACTCAGAACACCTTAACAACGGCATTGCAACATCCTGGGATCCACCTAGGAACTCAATAAAAATCACTCAAACACCTCGGAAACTGATAGCAACACCCTTGCAACCACCTAGAAGCACTCTAAAAATCACTAAAAACACACCTTAGCCACTGCATAGCAACACCCTAGTAACACAATAAAACCACTCAGAAAACTTTCACAATGGCATAGCATCACCCTGGCATCCACCTAGGAACACCTTAGCAACTGCATAGCAACACCCTAGCAACTACTCAGAACACCTTAGCAACGGCATTGCAACACCCTGGGATCCACCTTGGAGCACACTAAAAATAATCCAGAAGTGCAGTAGTTCAACCTTAATGTTATGAAGAGAGGAGAATACTTTCTGTGTGCAAAAACAAAACAAAAACAACTTTATTCAACAATCTCTTCTCTTCTGTGTCATTCTCATACGTTGTTTACGTCCAGCGCTTCCAGGTTCTACGTCAGAACGCCGACTCATTATTGGCCGGCTCCTGCGTCACGTGATCAGTTTGGCCAATACTGAGCCAGCATTCAGGAAACACGGAAGCTTCACTGTGTTACTACGTCACCTGCGTAAGGATAATGACACAGAAGAGAAGATATTGCTGAATAAAATCGTTATTTTTGTGTTGTTTTTGCACACAAAAAGTATTGTCGTCTCTTCATAACATTAAGGTTGAACCACTGCAGTCACATGACTGTTTTAACGATGTCTTTAGTTCCTTTCTGGACCTTAAAAGTGTTGATTATATTATTATATGAGTCATAAACCTCTCGGATTTCACCAAAAATATCTTAATTTGTGTTCTGAAGATGAATGAAGGTCTTACGGGTGTGGAACGACATGAGGGAGAGTAATTAATGACAGAATTTTAATTTCTGGGTGAACTAATCCTTTAATAACTTAAAATCCTGATGTTTAAAATCTTATTCTTGCCTAATAGTTACGATTAGGGTTAGGAAGCCTTGTGAATAATTTTAATCAAACGTAATTGTGCTGATACATGATCCCATGATGCAGTGCGATTGTGTTTGTGTCTCTCAGAGGAATGACGCCGGCCGAAGCTGAGATGCATTTTCTGGAGAATGTAAAGAAACTGTCTATGTATGGAGTCGACCTCCATCATGCAAAGGTACATGTGAAACACACACACACACACACACACACACACACTGCATGATGAGGCTTAATGACATGTCATTTGATCCTGTAAGTGACTTCTGCATGTAAATGTGTCTGTATGATCAGCACACACACACTGACACCCTTTCAAACTGACATGAAACATTACGAATCAGTGTTTTGTGTTCAGTGTTTATCGTTGTCATTGTTTCTGGTGTCGATCGATCTGTCAGATGAATCTGATTCTGCTTCGGGCGGGTCGCACTGGGTCACAATCGACACAAACCAGATATTGACAACCACATGACAGATAGTTTGGTTGTAACCAAATAATTAAAATAGTTGGGGATGAAGCATAAACACTTAAGAATCTATTCTGAATATCGGCAGAATCTCTCAGCTTCAGTAGTTTATATATATTTTGGTAACACTTTACAGTAAGGTTAATGCATTAAGCTCTTCTGCCGATATTCACGCACAGATGATGTTTCATATCATCCATCATCTCATTCAGTAGACTAACAGCAGACAGACAGCTGAAGCATGAACGTGACGTTCGGTTAGATCAGCCGCTCTTCTCTTCTTCCCCTCTTACTGATGATCTAGTTGATAGGACGATTCTTTCACTGCTTTTCTCCGGCTAAAGGAGAGGTAAGATGCATTCGTGTATATGTGTGTGTTCTATGTGTGTGTCTTTGTGCATGACCATGAGCTGAATCATTGTCTGAGCAAAGACTGTTTTACCTTCAGATTCTCCATGTGCGTTTGTTGAGAGAACCTGCTCCTTTCTCATGCTCATACGTCACAGTAGAAGCTCACCGGAGAGTCGAACCCGTTCACCATGAGCGCCTGTGGATCCAGGCCTGCGCACAGGACAGAAAAATCACATGAGAGATCTTTAAAGGGATAGTTCACCCAAAAACATCATTTTGTCATCATTTACTCTGCCCTAATGTCGATCTTTTGAAGAATGTTCGACACTCTGAGACATTTCTCAAAATAGCTTCTTTTGTGTTTTACATAAGAAGGAAAGTTAAAAAGGATTGAATGACATGAGGGAGAGTAAATGATGGCAGAATTATCATTATTGGATGAAGTATTTTTTTTCAATCTCAATTATTACTTCTAGACACTTTGTTTTTCTCCTGAAAAGACCTCAATAATGTCTCAAGCTGAGCTTTAAGTAAATTACAGTCAAAAGTCAGAGATCTCAAATATGAAATCAATATTTCTCATCAAATGATCTGAAGAATTTGTCTCTTTCCTAAAGTATTTTAGGAGAAACATCTCTGTCAGAGCAGTAGTTTTCATCTGAGCGAGTTTTGAAAAGCTTCATCATCGTTCGTGACCCAGTTTCCTACAGTAGACGTGATGAAAATACCCACTAGAGATGTGAATTGTGCCATTTTTTTTCCCACAATCCCTCTTGATTGTTGTGTAATGTGACGTATTCAAATGTGTTTTCGTAGGAAATGAGCAAACGAGTTCCATAGATGATTCTAGATATGCTTGAGTGCCTCGTTCTGCTGAACGGAGCTCAAGTTCTCACATCTGTTCAGCTGATGCTCTTCAGAAGTATTTCAGATCTGGCATCAGTACATTGGGATTGAATAACGTTATGCAGAAACTGTGAATGCAGTGATGAATAGAGATAATGACACAAAATACCTGCTGAAAACATGCTTCGTTTGACAGACAGATAGATAGATAGATAGATAGATAGATAGACAGACAGAACGATAGATAGATAGATAGATAGATAGATAGATAGATAGATAGATGGATGGATGGATAGATAGATAGACAGACAGATAGATAGATAGACAGACAGAACAATAGACAGACAGATTGACAGACAGACAGACAGAAGGATAGATAGATAGATAGATAGACAGACAGACAGAATGATAGATAGATAGACAGACAGATAGACAGACAGAACAATAGACAGACAGATAGATGGATAGACAGAAGGATAGATAGATAGACAGAAGGATAGATAGACAGATAGACAGACAGACAGAATGATAGATAGATAGATAGATAGATAGATAGATAGATAGATGGATGGATGGATAGATAGACAGACAGATAGATAGACAGAATGATAGAACGATAGATAGATAGATAGATAGATAGATAGATAGATAGATAGATAGATAGACAGACAGAACAATAGACAGACAAATTGACAGACAGACAGAAGGATAGATAGATAGACAGATGGATAGATAGACAGAAGGATAGATAGACAGATTGACAGACAGACAGAAGGATAGATAGATAGATAGATAGACAGAATGATAGATAGATAGACAGACAGATAGATAGACAGACAGAACAATAGACAGACAGATAGATGGATAGATAGACAGAAGGATAGATAGATAGACAGACAGATAGATAGACAGACAGATAGATGGATAGATAGACAGAAGGATAGATAGACAGATTGACAGACAGACAGAAGGATAGATAGACAGACAGACAGAATGATAGATAGATAGATAGACAGATAGATAGATAGATAGATAGATAGATAGATAGACAGATGGATGGATGGATAGATAGACAGACAGATAGATAGACAGAATGATAGACAGACAGAACGATAGATAGATAGACAGACAGACAGAATGATAGATAGATAGATAGATAGATAGACAGACAGAACAATAGACAGACAAATTGACAGACAGACAGAAGGATAGATAGATAGACAGATGGATAGATAGACAGAAGGATAGATAGACAGATTGACAGACAGACAGAAGGATAGATAGATAGATAGATAGATAGATAGACAGAATGATAGATAGATAGACAGACAGATAGATAGACAGACAGAACAATAGACAGACAGATAGATGGATAGATAGACAGAATGATAGATAGATAGACAGACAGATAGATAGACAGACAGAACAATAGACAGACAGATAGATGGATAGATAGACAGAAGGATAGATAGATAGACAGAAGGATAGACAGATTGACAGACAGACAGAAGGATAGATAGATAGACAGACAGACAGAATGATAGATAGATAGATAGATAGATAGATAGACAGATGGATGGATGGATAGATAGACAGACAGATAGATAGACAGAATGATAGACAGACAGAACGATAGATAGATAGATAGACAGACAGACAGACAGATAGACAGACAGAACAATAGACAGACAGATTGACAGACAGAAGGATAGATAGATAGATAGATAGACAGACAGAACGATAGATAGATAGATAGATAGATAGATAGATAGATAGATAGATAGACAGATAGATAGACAGAACAATAGACAGACAGAAGGACAGATAGATAGACAGATGGATGGATGGATAGATAGACAGACAGATAGATAGACAGAATGATAGACAGATGGATAGATATATAGACAGATAGATATATAGACAGACAGACAGACAGACAGAATGATAGACAGATAAAATGATAGACAGACACATAGACAGATAGATAGATAGACAGACAGAAGGATAGACAGACAGACAGATGGGTAGATAGACAGAACGACAGACAGACAGAACGATAGATAGATAGACAGACAGATAGATAGACAGACAAAATGATAGACAGACGGATATATAGACAGATAGATAGATAGACAGACAGACAGACAGATAATATTTTATATTTTCTTCTATTATACAGATGTTTTTATTATTGTTATATGTATGCTTTGGCAATATTGTATTATTTACAGTCATGCCAATAAAGCAATTTTGAATTGAATTGAATTGAATTGATAGATAGACAGATAAACAGAAAGATATATATATAGATAGATAGATAGATAGATAGATAGACAGACAGACAGAATGATAGACAGATAAAATGATAGACAGACACATAGACAGATAGATAGATAGACAGACAGAAGGATAGACAGACAGACAGACAGATGGGTAGATAGACAGAACGACAGACAGACAGAATGATAGATAGACAGACAGACAGATAGACAGACAAAATGATAGACAGACGGATATATAGACAGATAGATAGACAGACAGACAGATAATATTTTATATTTTCTTCTATTATACAGATGTTTTTATTATTGTTATATGTATGCTTTGGCAATATTGTATTATTTACAGTCATGCCAATAAAGCAATTTTGAATTGAATTGAATTGAATTGATAGATAGACAGATAAACAGAAAGATATATAGATAGATAGACAGACAGACAGAATGATAGACAGATAAAATGATAGACAGACACATAGATAGACAGACAGACAGACGGGTAGATAGATAGATAGACAGACAGACAGAAGGATAGATAGATAGATAGACAGACAGACAGAAGGATAGACAGACAGACGGGTAGATAGATAGACAGACAGATAGATAGACAGACGGATATATAGACAGATAGATAGACAGACAGATAGATAGATAGACAGACAGACAGAAGGATAGATAGATAGATAGATAGAAGGATAGATAGATAGATAGATAGATAGATAGATAGACAGACAGATGGGTAGATAGACAGAACGACAGACAGACAGAATG